>NC_138239.1:0-7500 GCF_964197995.2 Scardinius erythrophthalmus
CTAACCCTAACCCTAACCCTAACCCTAACCCCTAACCCTAACCCTAACCCTAACCCTAACCCAACCCTACTAACCCTAACCCTAACCCTAACCCTAACCCTAACCCTAACCCTAACCCTAACCCTAACCCTCCTAACCCTAACCCTAACCCTAACCCTAACCCTAACCCTAACCCTAACCCTAACCTAACCCTAACCCTACCCTAACCCTAACCCTAACCCTAACCCTAACCCTAACCCTAACCCTAACCCTAACCCTAACCCTAACCCTAACCCTAACCCTAACCCTAACCCTAACCCTAACCCTAACCCTAACCCTAACCCTAACCCTAACCCTAACCCTAACCCTAACCCTAACCCTAACCCTAACCCTAACCCTAACCCTAACCCTAACCCTAACCCTAACCCTAACCCTAACCCTAACCCTAACCCTAACCCTAACCTAACCCTAACCCTAACCCTAACCCTAACCCTAACCCTAACCCTAACCCTAACCCTAACCCTAACCCTAACCCTAACCCTAACCCTAACCTAACCCTAACCCTAACCTAACCCTAACCCTAACCCTAACCCTAACCCTAACCCTAACCCTAACCCTAACCCTAACCCTAACCCTAACCCTAACCCTAACCCTAACCCTAACCCTAACCCTAACCCTAACCCTAACCCTAACCCTAACCCTAACCCTAACCCTAACCCTAACCCTAACCCTAACCCTAACCCTAACCCTAACCCTAACCCTAACCCTAACCCTAACCCTAACCCTAACCCTAACCCTAACCCTAACCCTAACCCTAACCCTAACCCTAACCCTAACCCTAACCTAACCTAACCCTAACCCTAACCCTAACCCTAACCCTAACCCTAACCCTAACCCTAACCCTAACCCTAACCCTAACCCTAACCCTAACCCTAACCCTAACCCTAACCCTAACCCTAACCCTAACCCTAACCCTAACCCTAACCCTAACCCTAACCCTAACCTAACCCTAACCCTAACCCTAACCCTAACCCTAACCCTAACCCTAACCCTAACCCTAACCCTAACCCTAACCCTAACCCTAACCCTAACCCTAACCCTAACCCTAACCCTAACCCTAACCCTAACCCTAACCCTAACCCTAACCCTAACCCTAACCCTAACCCTAACCCTAACCCTAACCCTAACCCTAACCCTAACCCTAACCCTAACCCTAACCCTAACCCTAACCCTAACCCTAACCCTAACCCTAACCCTAACCCTAACCCTAACCCTAACCCTAACCCTAACCCTAACCCTAACCCTAACCCTAACCCTAACCCTAACCCTAACCCTAACCCTAACCCTAACCCTAACCCTAACCCTAACCCTAACCCTAACCCTAACCCTAACCCTAACCCTAACCCTAACCCTAACCCTAACCCTAACCCTAACCCTAACCCTAACCCTAACCCTAACCCTAACCCTAACCCTAACCCTAACCCTAACCCTAACCCTAACCCTAACCCTAACCCTAACCCTAACCCTAACCCTAACCCTAACCCTAACCCTAACCCTAACCCTAACCCTAACCCTAACCCTAACCCTAACCCTAACCCTAACCCTAACCCTAACCCTAACCCTAACCCTAACCCTAACCCTAACCCTAACCCTAACCCTAACCCTAACCCTAACCCTAACCCTAACCCTAACCCTAACCCTAACCCTAACCCTAACCCTAACCCTAACCCTAACCCTAACCCTAACCCTAACCCTAACCCTAACCCTAACCCTAACCCTAACCCTAACCCTAACCCTAACCCTAACCCTAACCTAACCCTAACCCTAACCCTACCCTAACCCTAACCCTAACCCTAACCCTAACCCTAACCTAACCCTAACCCTAACCCTAACCCTAACCCTAACCCTAACCCTAACCCTAACCCTAACCCTAACCCTAACCCTAACCCTAACCCTAACCCTAACCCTAACCCTAACCCTAACCCTAACCCTAACCCTAACCCTAACCCTAACCCTAACCCTAACCCTAACCCTAACCCTAACCCTAACCCTAACCCTAACCCTAACCCTAACCCTAACCCTAACCCTAACCCTAACCCTAACCCTAACCCTAACCCTAACCCTAACCCTAACCCTAACCCTAACCCTAACCCTAACCCTAACCCTAACCCTAACCCTAACCCTAACCCTAACCCTAACCCTAACCCTAACCCTAACCCTAACCCTAACCCTAACCCTAACCCTAACCCTAACCCTAACCCTAACCCTAACCCTAACCCTAACCCTAACCCTAACCCTAACCCTAACCCTAACCCTAACCCTAACCCTAACCCTAACCCTAACCCTAACCCTAACCCTAACCCTACCCTAACCCTAACCCTAACCCTAACCCTAACCCTAACCCTAACCCTAACCCTAACCCTAACCCTAACCCTAACCCTAACCCTAACCCTAACCCTAACCCTAACCCTAACCCTAACCCTAACCCTAACCCTAACCCTAACCCTAACCCTAACCCTAACCCTAACCCTAACCCTAACCCTAACCCTAACCCTAACCCTAACCCTAACCCTAACCCTAACCCTAACCCTAACCCTAACCCTAACCCTAACCCTAACCCTAACCCTAACCCTAACCCCTAACCCTAACCCTAACCCTAACCCTAACCCTAACCCTAACCCTAACCCTAACCCTAACCCTAACCCTAACCCTAACCCTAACCCTAACCCTAACCCTAACCCTAACCCTAACCCTAACCCTAACCCTAACCCTAACCCTAACCCTAACCCTAACCCTAACCCTAACCCTAACCCTAACCCTAACCCTAACCCTAACCCTAACCCTAACCCTAACCCTAACCCTAACCCTAACCCTAACCCTAACCTAACCCTAACCCTAACCCTAACCCTAACCCTAACCCTAACCCTAACCCTAACCCTAACCCTAACCTAACCCTAACCCTAACCCTAACCCTAACCCTAACCCTAACCCTAACCCTAACCCTAACCCTAACCTAACCCTAACCCTAACCCTAACCCTAACCCTAACCCTAACCCTAACCCTAACCCTAACCCTAACCCTAACCCTAACCCTAACCCTAACCCTAACCCTAACCCTAACCCTAACCCTAACCCTAACCCTAACCCTAACCCTAACCCTAACCCTAACCCTAACCCTAACCCTAACCCTAACCCTAACCCTAACCCTAACCCTAACCCTAACCCTAACCCTAACCCTAACCCTAACCTAACCCTAACCCTAACCCTAACCCTAACCCTAACCCTAACCCTAACCCTAACCCTAACCCTAACCCTAACCCTAACCCTAACCCTAACCCTAACCCTAACCCTAACCCTAACCCTAACCCTAACCCTAACCCTAACCCTAACCCTAACCCTAACCCTAACCCTAACCCTAACCCTAACCCTAACCTAACCCTAACCCTAACCCTAACCCTAACCCTAACCCTAACCCTAACCCTAACCCTAACCCTAACCCTAACCCTAACCCTAACCCTAACCCTAACCCTAACCCTAACCCTAACCCTAACCCTAACCCTAACCCTAACCCTAACCCTAACCCTAACCCTAACCCTAACCCTAACCCTAACCCTAACCCTAACCTAACCCTAACCCTAACCCTAACCCTAACCCTAACCCTAACCCTAACCCTAACCCTAACCCTAACCCTAACCCTAACCCTAACCCTAACCCTAACCCTAACCCTAACCCTAACCCTAACCCTAACCCTAACCCTAACCCTAACCCTAACCCTAACCCTAACCCTAACCCTAACCCTAACCCTAACCCTAACCCTAACCCTAACCTAACCCTAACCCTAACCCTAACCCTAACCCTAACCCTAACCCTAACCCTAACCCTAACCCTAACCCTAACCTAACCCTAACCCTAACCCTAACCCTAACCCTAACCCTAACCCTAACCCTAACCCTAACCCTAACCCTAACCCTAACCCTAACCTAACCCTAACCCTAACCCTAACCCTAACCCTAACCCTAACCCTAACCCTAACCCTAACCCTAACCCTAACCTAACCCTAACCCTAACCCTAACCCTAACCCTAACCCTAACCCTAACCCTAACCCTAACCCTAACCCTAACCCTAACCCTAACCCTAACCCTAACCCTAACCCTAACCCTAACCCTAACCCTAACCCTAACCCTAACCCTAACCCTAACCCTAACCCTAACCCTAACCCTAACCCTAACCCTAACCCTAACCCTAACCCTAACCCTAACCCTAACCCTAACCCTAACCCTAACCCTAACCCTAACCCTAACCCTAACCCTAACCCTAACCCTAACCCTAACCCTAACCCTAACCCTAACCCTAACCCTAACCCTAACCCTAACCCTAACCCTAACCCTAACCCTAACCCTAACCCTAACCCTAACCCTAACCCTAACCCTAACCCTAACCCTAACCCTAACCCTAACCCTAACCCTAACCCTAACCCTAACCCTAACCCTAACCCTAACCCTAACCCTAACCCTAACCCTAACCCTAACCCTAACCCTAACCCTAACCCTAACCCTAACCCTAACCCTAACCCTAACCCTAACCCTAACCCTAACCCTAACCCTAACCCTAACCCTAACCCTAACCCTAACCCTAACCCTAACCCTAACCCTAACCCTAACCCTAACCCTAACCCTAACCCTAACCCTAACCCTAACCCTAACCCTAACCCTAACCCTAACCCTAACCTAACCCTAACCCTAACCCTAACCCTAACCCTAACCCTAACCCTAACCCTAACCCTAACCCTAACCCTAACCCTAACCCTAACCCTAACCCTAACCCTAACCCTAACCCTAACCCTAACCCTAACCCTAACCCTAACCCTAACCCTAACCCTAACCCTAACCCTAACCCTAACCCTAACCCTAACCCTAACCCTAACCCTAACCCTAACCCTAACCCTAACCCTAACCCTAACCCTAACCCTAACCCTAACCCTAACCCTAACCCTAACCTAACCCTAACCCTAACCCTAACCCTAACCCTAACCCTAACCCTAACCCTAACCCTAACCCTAACCTAACCCTAACCCTAACCCTAACCCTAACCCTAACCCTAACCCTAACCCTAACCCTAACCCTAACCCTAACCCTAACCCTAACCCTAACCCTAACCCTAACCCTAACCCTAACCCTAACCCTAACCCTAACCCTAACCCTAACCCTAACCCTAACCCTAACCCTAACCCTAACCCTAACCCTAACCCTAACCCTAACCCTAACCCTAACCCTAACCCTAACCCTAACCCTAACCCTAACCCTAACCCTAACCCTAACCCTAACCCTAACCCTAACCCTAACCCTAACCCTAACCCTAACCCTAACCCTAACCTAACCCTAACCCTAACCCTAACCCTAACCCTAACCCTAACCCTAACCCTAACCCTAACCCTAACCCTAACCCTAACCCTAACCCTAACCCTAACCCTAACCCTAACCCTAACCCTAACCCTAACCCTAACCCTAACCCTAACCCTAACCCTAACCCTAACCCTAACCCTAACCCTAACCCTAACCCTAACCCTAACCCTAACCCTAACCCTAACCCTAACCCTAACCCTAACCCTAACCCTAACCCTAACCCTAACCCTAACCCTAACCCTAACCCTAACCCTAACCCTAACCCTAACCCTAACCCTAACCCTAACCCTAACCCTAACCCTAACCCTAACCCTAACCCTAACCCTAACCCTAACCCTAACCCTAACCCTAACCCTAACCCTAACCCTAACCCTAACCCTAACCCTAACCCTAACCCTAACCCTAACCCTAACCCTAACCTAACCCTAACCCTAACCCTAACCCTAACCCTAACCCTAACCCTAACCCTAACCCTAACCCTAACCCTAACCCTAACCCTAACCCTAACCCTAACCCTAACCCTAACCCTAACCCTAACCCTAACCCTAACCCTAACCCTAACCCTAACCCTAACCCTAACCCTAACCCTAACCCTAACCCTAACCCTAACCCTAACCCTAACCCTAACCCTAACCCTAACCCTAACCCTAACCCTAACCCTAACCCTAACCCTAACCCTAACCCTAACCCTAACCCTAACCCTAACCCTAACCCTAACCCTAACCCTAACCCTAACCCTAACCCTAACCCTAACCCTAACCCTAACCCTAACCCTAACCCTAACCCTAACCCTAACCCTAACCCTAACCCTAACCCTAACCCTAACCCTAACCCTAACCCTAACCCTAACCCTAACCCTAACCCTAACCCTAACCCTAACCCTAACCCTAACCCTAACCCTAACCCTAACCCTAACCCTAACCCTAACCCTAACCCTAACCCTAACCCTAACCCTAACCCTAACCCTAACCCTAACCCTAACCCTAACCCTAACCCTAACCCTAACCCTAACCCTAACCCTAACCCTAACCCTAACCCTAACCCTAACCCTAACCCTAACCCTAACCCTAACCCTAACCCTAACCCTAACCCTAACCCTAACCCTAACCCTAACCCTAACCCTAACCCTAACCCTAACCCTAACCCTAACCCTAACCCTAACCCTAACCCTAACCCTAACCCTAACCCTAACCCTAACCCTAACCCTAACCCTAACCCTAACCCTAACCCTAACCCTAACCCTAACCCTAACCCTAACCCTAACCCTAACCCTAACCCTAACCCTAACCCTAACCCTAACCCTAACCCTAACCCTAACCCTAACCCTAACCCTAACCCTAACCCTAACCCTAACCCTAACCCTAACCCTAACCCTAACCCTAACCCTAACCCTAACCCTAACCCTAACCCTAACCCTAACCCTAACCCTAACCCTAACCCTAACCCTAACCCTAACCCTAACCCTAACCCTAACCCTAACCCTAACCCTAACCCTAACCCTAACCCTAACCCTAACCCTAACCCTAACCCTAACCCTAACCCTAACCCTAACCCTAACCCTAACCCTAACCCTAACCCTAACCCTAACCCTAACCCTAACCCTAACCCTAACCCTAACCCTAACCTAACCCTAACCCTAACCCTAACCCTAACCCTAACCCTAACCCTAACCCTAACCCTAACCCTAACCCTAACCCTAACCCTAACCTAACCCTAACCCTAACCCTAACCCTAACCCTAACCCTAACCCTAACCCTAACCCTAACCCTAACCCTAACCCTAACCCTAACCCTAACCCTAACCCTAACCTACCCTAACCCTAACCCTAACCCTAACCCTAACCCTAACCCTAACCCTAACCCTAACCCTAACCCTAACCCTAACCCTAACCCTAACCCTAACCCTAACCTAACCCTAACCCTAACCCTAACCCTAACCCTAACCCTAACCTAACCCTAACCCTAACCCTAACCCTAACCCTAACCCTAACCCTAACCCTAACCCTAACCCTAACCCTAACCCTAACCCTAACCCTAACCCTAACCCTAACCCTAACCCTAACCCTAACCCTAACCCTAACCCTAACCCTAACCCTAACCCTAACCCTAACCCTAACCCT
>NC_138239.1:12500-27500 GCF_964197995.2 Scardinius erythrophthalmus
AAACGCGTCGCGAGATATGCCTGAATGACACAAAAACCGTAAAAATGAGTACAGCTGCCATCATTTTGAAGGTGGGTGATGTAGCAGAGCTTTGGAAAATTTTCTCTTCAGCCCATACAGGCGTCGAGTTGGTTAAAATGGCCGCCATCATTGTTGTGGGTGATGATGTTGCAGAGCCACATATAATTTTTTCTCCGTCCACTGTGACGTCGAGCGTCTCCTCATGTCCATACAGACGTGAGTTATATGCCCCTCACCACATCTGACTAAAACCTACCAAAAGTTTTTTCATTAAATTAAACCCTTGGCGGTATAAACCACGGCAACATAGCCCGTTTGATTTGAAACCTGGCGATTTTAGCCCTCTATTTTTTTATTTAATAATTATATATGTATCTCTCTATGGTGTGACCATTCTCCTTTCTGGGCCTGTGGTGTCCTTTAGTGGTCAGTAGAAAGTAGGCCAGTGCACAGCCATTTCTGGGACCTCAGGGTCCTAGATCTTGGATTTCCTCTTCACCTAACCAAGCCCGCGCCACCGCCTCTGAGCTTTTGGATTGCCCTTCGTCTGGATTGGATTGTGTGTGATGTCTGTGAGTGTATGTGTATGATTATTAAATATTAAAATTAAAAACAAAATTTATTGATAGTGAAAAAACTATTTATGAAGCACCATACAGTGCTGAAAGGTATTTAGTAGTGGGAGGGGCACCCCGCCCTCTACCACTATAAAGTCTGGAGGGACCACGCCCTCAAGCACTCTGTAGTTGCAGAGGGAACAGAGACAGTTGTCATTCCAATTCGCCTGATGAGAACCTTGGGAAAGTTCGAAACGCGTCGCGAGATATGCCTGAATGACACAAAAACCGTAAAAATGAGTACAGCTGCCATCATTTTGAAGGTGGGTGATGTAGCAGAGCTTTGGAAAATTTTCTCTTCAGCCCATACAGGCGTCGAGTTGGTTAAAATGGCCGCCATCATTGTTGTGGGTGATGATGTTGCAGAGCCACATATAATTTTTTCTCCGTCCACTGTGACGTCGAGCGTCTCCTCATGTCCATACAGACGTGAGTTATATGCCCCTCACCACATCTGACTAAAACCTACCAAAAGTTTTTTCATTAAATTAAACCCTTGGCGGTATAAACCACGGCAACATAGCCCGTTTGATTTGAAACCTGGCGATTTTAGCCCTCTATTTTTTTATTTAATAATTATATATGTATCTCTCTATGGTGTGACCATTCTCCTTTCTGGGCCTGTGGTGTCCTTTAGTGGTCAGTAGAAAGTAGGCCAGTGCACAGCCATTTCTGGGACCTCAGGGTCCTAGATCTTGGATTTCCTCTTCACCTAACCAAGCCCGCGCCACCGCCTCTGAGCTTTTGGATTGCCCTTCGTCTGGATTGGATTGTGTGTGATGTCTGTGAGTGTATGTGTATGATTATTAAATATTAAAATTAAAAACAAAATTTATTGATAGTGAAAAAACTATTTATGAAGCACCATACAGTGCTGAAAGGTATTTAGTAGTGGGAGGGGCACCCCGCCCTCTACCACTATAAAGTCTGGAGGGACCACGCCCTCAAGCACTCTGTAGTTGCAGAGGGAACAGAGACAGTTGTCATTCCAATATTCGCCTGATGAGAACCTTGGGAAAGTTCGAAACGCACGCGTCGCGAGATATGCCTGAATGACACAAAAACCGTAAAAATGAGTACAGCTGCCATCATTTTGAAGGTGGGTGATGTAGCAGAGCTTTGGAAAATTTTCTCTTCAGCCCATACAGGCGTCGAGTTGGTTAAAATGGCCGCCATCATTGTTGTGGGTGATGATGTTGCAGAGCCACATATAATTTTTTCTCCGTCCACTGTGACGTCGAGCGTCTCCTCATGTCCATACAGACGTGAGTTATATGCCCCTCACCACATCTGACTAAAACCTACCAAAAGTTTTTTCATTAAATTAAACCCTTGGCGGTATAAACCACGGCAACATAGCCCGTTTGATTTGAAACCTGGCGATTTTAGCCCTCTATTTTTTTATTTAATAATTATATATGTATCTCTCTATGGTGTGACCATTCTCCTTTCTGGGCCTGTGGTGTCCTTTAGTGGTCAGTAGAAAGTAGGCCAGTGCACAGCCATTTCTGGGACCTCAGGGTCCTAGATCTTGGATTTCCTCTTCACCTAACCAAGCCCGCGCCACCGCCTCTGAGCTTTTGGATTGCCCTTCGTCTGGATTGGATTGTGTGTGATGTCTGTGAGTGTATGTGTATGATTATTAAATATTAAAATTAAAAACAAAATTTATTGATAGTGAAAAAACTATTTATGAAGCACCATACAGTGCTGAAAGGTATTTAGTAGTGGGAGGGGCACCCCGCCCTCTACCACTATAAAGTCTGGAGGGACCACGCCCTCAAGCACTCTGTAGTTGCAGAGGGAACAGAGACAGTTGTCATTCCAATTCGCCTGATGAGAACCTTGGGAAAGTTCGAAACGCGTCGCGAGATATGCCTGAATGACACAAAAACCGTAAAAATGAGTACAGCTGCCATCATTTTGAAGGTGGGTGATGTAGCAGAGCTTTGGAAAATTTTCTCTTCAGCCCATACAGGCGTCGAGTTGGTTAAAATGGCCGCCATCATTGTTGTGGGTGATGATGTTGCAGAGCCACATATAATTTTTTCTCCGTCCACTGTGACGTCGAGCGTCTCCTCATGTCCATACAGACGTGAGTTATATGCCCCTCACCACATCTGACTAAAACCTACCAAAAGTTTTTTCATTAAATTAAACCCTTGGCGGTATAAACCACGGCAACATAGCCCGTTTGATTTGAAACCTGGCGATTTTAGCCCTCTATTTTTTTATTTAATAATTATATATGTATCTCTCTATGGTGTGACCATTCTCCTTTCTGGGCCTGTGGTGTCCTTTAGTGGTCAGTAGAAAGTAGGCCAGTGCACAGCCATTTCTGGGACCTCAGGGTCCTAGATCTTGGATTTCCTCTTCACCTAACCAAGCCCGCGCCACCGCCTCTGAGCTTTTGGATTGCCCTTCGTCTGGATTGGATTGTGTGTGATGTCTGTGAGTGTATGTGTATGATTATTAAATATTAAAATTAAAAACAAAATTTATTGATAGTGAAAAAACTATTTATGAAGCACCATACAGTGCTGAAAGGTATTTAGTAGTGGGAGGGGCACCCCGCCCTCTACCACTATAAAGTCTGGAGGGACCACGCCCTCAAGCACTCTGTAGTTGCAGAGGGAACAGAGACAGTTGTCATTCCAATTCGCCTGATGAGAACCTTGGGAAAGTTCGAAACGCGTCGCGAGATATGCCTGAATGACACAAAAACCGTAAAAATGAGTACAGCTGCCATCATTTTGAAGGTGGGTGATGTAGCAGAGCTTTGGAAAATTTTCTCTTCAGCCCATACAGGCGTCGAGTTGGTTAAAATGGCCGCCATCATTGTTGTGGGTGATGATGTTGCAGAGCCACATATAATTTTTTCTCCGTCCACTGTGACGTCGAGCGTCTCCTCATGTCCATACAGACGTGAGTTATATGCCCCTCACCACATCTGACTAAAACCTACCAAAAGTTTTTTCATTAAATTAAACCCTTGGCGGTATAAACCACGGCAACATAGCCCGTTTGATTTGAAACCTGGCGATTTTAGCCCTCTATTTTTTTATTTAATAATTATATATGTATCTCTCTATGGTGTGACCATTCTCCTTTCTGGGCCTGTGGTGTCCTTTAGTGGTCAGTAGAAAGTAGGCCAGTGCACAGCCATTTCTGGGACCTCAGGGTCCTAGATCTTGGATTTCCTCTTCACCTAACCAAGCCCGCGCCACCGCCTCTGAGCTTTTGGATTGCCCTTCGTCTGGATTGGATTGTGTGTGATGTCTGTGAGTGTATGTGTATGATTATTAAATATTAAAATTAAAAACAAAATTTATTGATAGTGAAAAAACTATTTATGAAGCACCATACAGTGCTGAAAGGTATTTAGTAGTGGGAGGGGCACCCCGCCCTCTACCACTATAAAGTCTGGAGGGACCACGCCCTCAAGCACTCTGTAGTTGCAGAGGGAACAGAGACAGTTGTCATTCCAATTCGCCTGATGAGAACCTTGGGAAAGTTCGAAACGCGTCGCGAGATATGCCTGAATGACACAAAAACCGTAAAAATGAGTACAGCTGCCATCATTTTGAAGGTGGGTGATGTAGCAGAGCTTTGGAAAATTTTCTCTTCAGCCCATACAGGCGTCGAGTTGGTTAAAATGGCCGCCATCATTGTTGTGGGTGATGATGTTGCAGAGCCACATATAATTTTTTCTCCGTCCACTGTGACGTCGAGCGTCTCCTCATGTCCATACAGACGTGAGTTATATGCCCCTCACCACATCTGACTAAAACCTACCAAAAGTTTTTTCATTAAATTAAACCCTTGGCGGTATAAACCACGGCAACATAGCCCGTTTGATTTGAAACCTGGCGATTTTAGCCCTCTATTTTTTTATTTAATAATTATATATGTATCTCTCTATGGTGTGACCATTCTCCTTTCTGGGCCTGTGGTGTCCTTTAGTGGTCAGTAGAAAGTAGGCCAGTGCACAGCCATTTCTGGGACCTCAGGGTCCTAGATCTTGGATTTCCTCTTCACCTAACCCTAACCCTAACCCTAACCCTAACCCTAACCCTAACCCTAACCCTAACCCTAACCCTAACCCTAACTCTACCCCCTGGGACTCTACCCCCTGGGACTCTACCCCCTGGGACTCTACCCCCTGGGACTCTACCCCCTGGGACTCTACCCCCTGGGACTCTACCCCCTGGGACTCTACCCCCTGGGACTCTACCCCCTGGGACTCTACCCCCTGGGACTCTACCCCCTGGGACTCTACCCCCTGGGACTCTACCCCCTGGGACTCTACCCCCTGGGACTCTACCCCCTGGGACTCTACCCCCTGGGACTCTACCCCCTGGGACTCATCCATAAAATTAAAAGACACAAAATTATTATTTAATTTTTTTTAAACAAATTGTTAAACACTTTTACAATACAGGACAAATACATTACAATCAGTCAACATCATAAACACAAAACATTACTATCTATACAAAAGGGACAAATAAAGGAACATGAGTTACAAGTACACTTAAACAGGAATACAATACTCTACGAAAAAGATGAAAGTGATATGAATATAGAGGCAAAAGAGGATGAGTGGTGGCTCGAAGATGTGGAGCTGGAGAAAGGTGTGCTTACAGAGAGAACCACCACGGAGGAGATCACGGAATGAACAGTAAGGGAGAACATGGCCGAAAGCCCCAACAGGATCACCAGGATGTAGGGCCAAGGCACAGTCGATGAATGGATAGGTGGACCTTTAGTGAATGGGCAAGATGGAACCAGGGGAACAACCAACTCAGATGGAGCCATTAGAGGCGGGGACCTAGGCAGAGCCGAAGACACAAGGCTTAAATGACTTTGATATGCACCTGTAGTTGATGGACTGTTGGGGTGCAGGGTTGAAAGTTAACAAATACAAATGGGCACAAGGACATAGACAAAAAAAAAATCACAAAGCAGAAAAGGGCATAATAAGACAGCCACTAAATGAAAACAAGTGCATGAATATAAAAAATAAACAAACAGTAAAGAAAAAATAATTAATACAGTACATTTCAATAAAAAAAAAAATAAAAAAAATTTTTTACAACGTTTTTAGTAAAATAAGAATGAGCATAAAATAGTCAATGGGACAGGGCCATTAAACAACATAATGGCTAATAAGGCAAGGAACATAAATGAAAGATGTATGGAAGACATTAAATCATAAATCACAAAAAGCAACAAAAAAATAGGCTTAGAAAAAAATGCAAAGACAAGAGCAGTCAGAAATACAAGGTAGGGGGAATGGACAAAAAAAGGGGCCATTGACACAATGGACAGACAAACAAGTCTTAAATTGGATACATGAGGTGAAGGTGAAGGCATAAATACAAAAGCAATTGGTTCAGATTCAAATCACTAATTCTGAAGAGCTGTGGGATAAACACCATTCAAGCTTTGTGTGGGATGTAGCTGAATGTTACTCAACCTTTTCCAGTGACAATGAAAAAGCAATTAACTAATTCCTCATATTCACACATCGTTGGTGTATAAAACAATCCACAATTAGACTAACAGGAAAAATAAATAAATAAATAAATAAATAAACCAGTAAAGACTATAGAAATGCAAGAACAGAAAAATATACAAATGCAATATTTGCCAAACCTGGACAGTTCCTATCCTCAGACAGTTTGTCTTCAATCTCTTGACACAGCTCCTCACTTCCATGTCCCAATCAAACTCTCATGTCTCCAACAGCACTCGTTAATGAAACAACTCTTGATTGGGTCATTACATTTAAGCTCAATATTAATGTTATACATTTTTTATGAAAATACAAATATGCATAAAGATTAGAGATCTACAAGAATTAAGTACAAGTGAAAAATAAACAACATTAAAATACATTTCTTACCCTCACTTCAGTTGGTTCTTCACTCTCCAGCCTACATCAAACACTGACAATCCTGTGCAGGATCAGTCTGTGGGCATTTATACTTATGGGCACAACCATTGACAGAAATGCAAGCAACCAGAAATTAAATTCAACAAACAAATCTCAATATAATAAACTTTCTGTACATGCCCTAATCCACAAATTATTATTTAACAGCCATGTATACATACGGTATTTCCTCATTGAAAAACTGTTACATTCTAAAACAAATATTCCCCTTCATCTTCTTCACTTGGTTTCTCCCAACTTCCAAGATGCACCACAGCATAGATATAAAAGTTAATTCCAGAAGCTGTTCTGTTTTTTCAACTGGTTCTAGCAAGCTGTCATACTGGGCGGTTTTCTGTTCATTTTGGCTGCATTAAATAAATTTTGTGAAGTAAAACACGTTGTAGCAAAGCTCATCCTACTAAACAAAGATATTTTATTGTGTTCAAGTTGAAATTTGGAAAGATCCATAACATGAATAATGTAAAAAGGTTGGGAGTATTTATTTCTACTATTTTTATATTTTTTTATTCAGTCAGGCTGATGTGACGATGTCTCCAGATCTGCTCTTCTGCCATGTGCTTTCTCTGCCAGGATTCACATGATAGGTAGGTTGGAACTTTCTTTAAATTACACAGATGTCAAGAATCAGAAAAGTGCTGTAATAGATCTGTTTGAAATTACAATCATTAAAATAAACTACAACCTAAGATTTAAATAGATTTTGTTATTACTTTCTGTAGTGTTCTCACTCAAAGCCTTTGATGGCAGCATTGTTTCATGAGCCACTCTCCACCATATAAACACACATCTGTTCATCTGTCCCTGTAAGGTCCAGACAAGAGTCACATTACCTCTGTGATCTATGAGCTCAATAAACACACACGTGTTCATCTGACCCTGTAACATCCAGACAAGATTCACATTACCTCTGTGATTTATGAGCTCAATAAACACACACGTGTTCATCTGACCCTGTAACATCCAGACAAGATTCACATTACCTCTGTGATTTATGTGCTCAATAAACACACACGTGTTCATCTGACCCTGTAACATCCAGACAAGATTCACATTACCTCTGTGATTTATGAGCTCAATAAACACACACGTGTTCATCGGACCCTGTAACATCCAGACAAGATTCACGTTATCTCTGTGATTTATGAGCTCAATAAACACACACGTGTTCATATATCCCTGTAACATCCAGACAAGACTCACATTACTTCTGTGATTTATGAACTCAATAAACACACACATGTTCATCTGTCCCTGTAACATCCAGACAAGATTCACATTACCTCTGTGATTTATGAACTCAATAAACACACACATGTTCATCTGTCCCTGTAACATCCAGACAAGATTCACATTACCTCTGTGATTTATGAGCTCAATAAACACACACATGTTCATCTGACCCTGTAACATCCAGACAAGATTCACATTTCCTCTGTGATTTATGAGCTCAATAAACACACTTGTTCATCTGTCCCTGTAACATCCAGACAAGATTCACATTTCCTCTGTGATTTATGAGCTCAATAAACACACACATGTTCATCTGACCCTGTAACATCCAGACAAGAGTCACGTTACCTCTGTGATTTATGAGCTCAATAAACACACACGTGTTCATCTGACCCTGTAACATCCAGACAAGATTCACGTTACCTCTGTGATTTATGAGCTCAATAAACACACACATGTTCATCTGACCCTGTAACATCCAGACAAGATTCACGTTTCCTCTGTGATTTATGAGCTCAATAAACACACACATGTTCATCTGACCCTGTAACATCCAGACAAGATTCACGTTTCCTCTGTGATTTATGAGCTCAATAAACACACAAGTGTTCATCTTTTCCTGTAACATCCAGACAAGATTCACGTGACCTCTGTGATTTATGAGCTCAATAAACACACACGTGTTCATCTGACCCTGTAACATCCAGACAAGATTCACGTTTCCTCTGTGATTTATGAGCTCAATAAACACACGTTCATCTGTTCCTGTAACATCCAGACAAGACTCACATTACCTCTGTGATTTATGAGCTCAATAAACACACGTTCATCTGTTCCTGTAACATCCAGACAAGAGTCACGTTACCTCTGTGATTTATGAGCTCAATAAACACACACGTGTTCATCTGACCCTGTAACATCCAGACAAGATTCACGTTTCCTCTGTGATTTATGAGCTCAATAAACACACAAGTGTTCATCTGTTCCTGTAACATCCAGACAAGACTCACATTACCTCTGTGATTTATGAGCTCAATAAACACACACATGTTCATCTGACCCTGTAACATCCAGAATAGATTCACGTTTCCTCTGTGATTTATGAGCTCAATAAACACACAAGTGTTCATCTGTTCCTGTAACATCCAGACAAGATTCACGTTTCCTCTGTGATTTATGAGCTCAATAAACACACGTTCATCTGACCCTGTAACATCCAGACAAGATTCTGTCACGGTTCATGAATTCACTGACTCCTTCTCGCGCTGTGTTTGTGTTGTGTGTGTGTGTGTGGGATTTTCCCCTGTGTAGTTGGTCTTCGTTGGTGTTCCTGGTTCCCGGTGTGGTGTTCCCCTCAAGTTCGTTCTGCCTGTCGTCGTCCGAGGATCCTGTTTCGTCTCTTCACTCTGTGGACTCGTTTGGTGTTTCCGTCTGCTTCATTCAAGGATTCTGCTCACCAGTTCACACCACGGGATCCGGGTTGCCCATCTGCCATCCTGCGCTACCAGGCACCACCAACTGTGTGCTTCAGATCTCTGACTACGTGTCATTCAATAAACCTTTTTCTTGCACTTGCATCTTCTGTCCTTATTTCACGTGACAGATTCACGTTTCCTCTGTGATCTATGAGCTCAATAAACACACACGTTCATCTGTTCCTGTAACATCCAGACAAGATTCACGTTTCCTCTGTGATTTATGAGCTCAATAAACACACGTTCATCTGTTCCTGTAATATCCAGACAAGATTCACGTTTCCTCTGTGATTTATGAGCTCAATAAACACACGTTCATCTGTTCCTGTAACATCCAGACAAGATTCACGTTACCTCTGTGATATATGAGCTCAATAAACACACACACATGTTCATCTGACCCTGTAACATCCAGACAAGATTCACGTTTCCTCTGTGATTTATGAGCTCAATAAACACACACATGTTCATCTGACCCTGTAACATCCAGACAAGACTCACGTTTCCTCTGTGATTTATGAGCTCAATAAACACACGTTCATCTGTTCCTGTAACATCCAGACAAGATTCACGTTACCTCTGTGATTTATGAGCTCAATAAACACACACATGTTCATCTGACCCTGTAACATCCAGACAAAATTCATGTTTCCTCTGTGATTTATGAGCTCAATAAACACACACATGTTCATCTGACCCTGTAACATCTAGACAAGATTCACGTTTCCTCTGTGATCTATGAGCTCAATAAACACACACATGTTCATCTGACCCTGTAACATCCAGACAAGATTCACGTTTCCTCTGTGATCTATGAGCTCAATAAACACACACGTTCATCTGACCCTGTAACATCCAGACAAGACTCACATTACCTCTGTGATCTATGAGCTCAATAAACACACACATGTTCATCTGTCCCTGTAACATCCAGACAAGAGTCACGTTACCTCACCTCTGTGATTTATGAGCTCAATAAACACACACGTGTTCATCTGACCCTGTAACATCCAGACAAGATTCACGTTTCCTCTGTGATTTATGAGCTCAATAAACACACAAGTGTTCATCTGTTCCTGTAACATCCAGACAAGACTCACATTACCTCTGTGATTTATGAGCTCAATAAACACACACATGTTCATCTGACCCTGTAACATCCAGACAAGATTCACGTTTCCTCTGTGATTTATGAGCTCAATAAACACACAAGTGTTCATCTGTTCCTGTAACATCCAGACAAGATTCACGTTTCCTCTGTGATTTATGAGCTCAATAAACACACGTTTATTACAATAATAAACATTTATTGGGGTTTCTTCGAAGGTAGTGTGTTTTTTCAGTTACTGGGTGATGACGTCACAAGAGGAACTCGCAACCCATACTCTGCTAGATTCTTACTGTATTATGGAGAACTACTATTTGGAGAACGACTGAGGATGTGGGAAACCATCAAATTCTTTATGGACCACAGCCCTACAATTTTTAACCGGTCAGGCGTGAGAGAGGGGAGCCATGACACTCAAACAGTTATTAATGCTTGGTGTGAGGAGAATGAGTGGAGGGTTGGCCAGGTGTCCTGAGTAACGTTAGCTACATTAGAGTTAGTCTAGCCTGGTGCAAACTTAACCCGGATAATATAACGGAACAAGCAAGTCTTTTCAAAATATTGCCGTCATGTAGAATAGCAAGGAGGGACAACGACTGAAGACATTATTTACTTACAGAAAGGCAGTCCAAATCAGAGCTGTAGAGATGCACACACTGCACAGGCACCAATCGCTAGTCTCATCGCCGCCTCAAACGTCATGTAAACCCTTCCTCAATCCACGCGTTATCAATTTCTCACGATTTAATTAGCGATGTTTATTGTCAGAAAAGAAAAAGAGAGATCGATGTCCCCATCACTGTGTTTGTGTGGGCTATCAGCAGTGGAGAGTATGTGCTGCCGTGAGGTGAACGCGTTTAGTTTAGTGGAACAGCTCGACCTGCAACCAGCTGATCTGACGTGCCTGAACCCGTTTGTTTTGCGAATAGCTTATTCTCATTTCAGGCAGGATCACGGTCCCCTTGAAGTCAGCACACACGAGTATGTTTACAATTGAGTTATTTTATCCACAATTTTTTTTATCAAATAAAACATGCAACCAACTTTTCTGAAGTTATGTAAGGCATCTATAGCTGCTAGCATACGGTAACTCTACTAGTGAGTTCCTCTTATGACGTCACGCCCCATCTAGTGGAAGGGAGCGGGAGCGTTAAAACCACTGTTAAAAGTGCCAACTTTTCATATTACAGTATATCAGCATTTTGGTATAAAAAAAACAATGGTGGGCGTTTTTTATCTTTATGTTTAAGTTTATGTTTATGTTTATCTTTATTCAGCCTCCACGACTGGCAACTCGGGAGCACTCTGTCCTTAAGAGTGCTGTCGTTGCTCGGCAAGGTTCGCGTGTACGGCAGGCGCGACCTGGTCGTCATCCTGCAACTGTCGCATACACCTCCATCGCATGCTGGAATGTGCGTTCTCTTGGTATTAGTTCTGACATGGACTGCGTCTCACCTCGTAAATCAGCCCTGATTGATGCAGAACTACTCCGACTTAACATCTCCATCGCTGCCCTGAGTGAAACCTGGCTGACTGGTGTTGGCTCTGTCCGGGAAAAAAAATATACTTTATTCTGGAATGGATACCCAGATGGTGACAGACCAATGCACGGTGTTGGCTTTGCAATCCAAAACAAGCTACTGTCTTCAGTGGAAAAACCTGTGCCCATCTCCTCACGCCTCTCCTCACTGCGCCTGCACACAAACTGTGGCCCAGTTACAATCATAGCCACTTACGCCCCTACACTGACTTCTGATATAGATGTAAAGGAATCATTCTACAGTCAACTTAGCGCCATTGTTCAGAAGACCTCCTCAACCGAACGTTTGATGATCCTTGGTGACTTTAATGCCCGAGTGGGTGCTAACTCTAGTGCATGGCCTGACATTCTGGGAAGCCATGGATATGGCAACATGAATGACAACGGTCAGCGCTTACTGGAATTTTGTAGTATCCACAAACTCTGTGTCCCCTCCTCATTCTTTCAGGGCTCAAACTCCTCCAAGGTCACCTGGCGTCATCCACGTTCTAAGCGCTGGCACCAACTTGACCATGTACTGGTGAAGCGTGAACATTTGAAGGAAGTAACACACTGCCGATCACTACACTCAGCAGATTGTGACACTGATCATGCCCTTCTACGCTGCAAACTAAGGATGGTCCCAAACAAGTTTCATTACGCCAGGCCAAAGCCTACTCCTCGTCTGGATGTTTCTGCAACCTATGTTCCTGCGTCGCAGCATGCGTTCCAGGAACTACTTGCTTCCAGCTTTGACTCCTCACCTCCTCATGCAGACATCACGGCTGCCTGGCAGCACTTCCACTCTGCTACCACAAAGGCTGCATTTTCCATCTTTTTCCAGATCCCAGCCTGACTGGTTCAGAACCCATGTCAGCCTGCTCCTACCTGCAATTGACTTGCGTGCAGCCAGACTGTCCTACCTGCAGCATAACACTCGCTCAAATAAGGCAGCTTTGAAGCAGGCATGCTGCAATGTCCAGCGGGTCACTCGCACAGCCATGCAGGCTTACTGGAGCACACTGTGTGACCGTATTGAGTCAAGTGCATCCAATGGAAAAATTCGAGGAGTCTTTGAAGGTCTGAAAGAAGCCTTGGGCCCAGTCCCTAAAAAATCCTCTCCACTCTGTTCCCTATCAGGTGAACTTCTGACTGATTTGGAATCTCAATTGGCGAGATGGGCAGAGCACTATAGCCTTCTTTATGCTCAGCCTGTCACAGCAAACACACTGGCAATAACTGCTGCTGTTCCTGAGCTCCCCCCTATGTCTGATCTGGATGCAGATATTACCATTGAGGAAGTCAAATCTGCAATTAAAGCACTGAAAAATAACAAGTCTCCCGGAGCAGACGGCCTCCCCCCTGAGGCTTATAAGGCAGGCGGTGATGTTCTTGCCTCTGTCCTACATCATCTGGTTGTGATGTGCTGGAAGAGTGGATATCTCCCAGATGTCCTTAGAGATGCTAACATCATCACCATCTATAAGAACAAGGGGGACCGTGCAGACTGTAACAACTTCAGAGGAATATCTCTGCTTAGTCTTGCTGGCAAGATATTTGCTCGCACTATTCTACCACGTCTACAAATCCTTGCTGACCGTATCCTCCCTGAAAGCCAGTGTGGGTTTCGTGCTGGCCGCTCCACAGCAGACATGGTGTTCTGTGTTCGTCAACTACAGGAAAAGTGTATTGAGCAGCATAAACCTCTGTTCTTGGTGTTTGTAGACTTGACCAAGGCTTTTGACTACGTTAGTCGATCTGGACTTTTCCTCATCCTATAAAGACTTGGCTGCCCTCCAAAGTTATTGAAGGTGATCACTGAGTTTCATGAGGGCATGAAGGCAACCGTACAGTTTGAAGGCACTCGCTCTGAAGAGTTCCAGATAAGGCGTGGAGTAAAGCAGGGATGTGTCCTTGCTCCTACCCTTTTCGGAATTTTCTTCTCTGCCCTACTACGCCGTGCCTTCCCTGATGACTCGGGTATCCTTCTACACACCCGCAGCTCAGGAAAACTGTTCAATCTGGCCAGACTGCGGGCGAAGACTAAAGTACGCCATGTTATTGTACGTGAGCTGCTTTATGCTGATGATGCTGCCTTTGTTGCCCACTCAGAGGCAGATCTACAACTACTCTGCTCAACTTTTGCCGCTGCATGTCTAGAGTTTGGTTTGCAGATCAGTCTTGAAAAGACAGTTATCCTTGCCCAACCTGCAACCCTGAACCCTACAGTATACATTAACAACACACTTCTATCTGTGGTAGACAAATTCACCTACCTGGGTTCCACAGTATCAAACAACAATAACCTTGACGCAGAGCTTGACATGCGCATTGGGAGGGCATCATCGGTGTTTGGAAAATTGAGCAAGCGTGTCTGGCACAACAAGAACCTCTCATTGCTCCTCAAAGTCCGTGTATACCATGCATGTGTACTTAGCACCTTACTATATGCAAGTGAGACATGGACAACTTACAGGAGGCATGAACATCGCCTCAATGCCTTCCATTTTCGCTGCCTCCGCTCCATACTGGGTGTATGCTGGAAGGACCATGTGTCAAACTCTGTCATACTTGAGAGAACTGGTTCCAGTGACCTGTACACCATCCTTCGTGAACGCCACCTCCGTTGGACTGGACATATTTATCGAATGAATGACACCCGCCTCCCAAAAATCTTGCTGTATGGCGAGCTGGCAAATGCCCCCCGCAAACAGGGTCGCCCCCATCTACGTTTCAAAGACGTCATTAAGAGGGATCTTCAGGCCTTCTCCATCAACCTGGACAATTGGGAGGCACTTGCAAATGACAGACCAAACTGGCATGCAGCAATTAACAACGGCCGCAGGGACTCTCAGGAGTCCTACAAGTCATTTCTGGAAGAGAGACGCTCAAAACGGGAAGCAGTTCGTCGCACTCGACATAAACGGCCATAGTAGTAGTAGTAGTTTACAGTTTTTTTCGATTGCTAAACGACAGTGAGCACAACTGGAGCTACATGTGCAAAACTCTAACTACAGTCTGCACTACCAACAGTCACCTGAGCTAAACAGTTCACATCACCTGCAAAA
>NC_138239.1:32500-222500 GCF_964197995.2 Scardinius erythrophthalmus
TTTCTCACACTTCACTCGGGCCTGTTTGGCCTCATGTTCAGCGACTGCTTTAGCGATGCTCTGTTCCTCATTCTTCCTTAGAAGATCGATGTCTTCCTGCTTCTGCACGGCTAACTTCTGCATAACAGTGTCTCTGGGTCTTTGATGCTCTCTAAAGCAAACATTAAGACAAACACAAGCACAGTTCTGAGACAAAGCAAGCAGTGGAAAGAAGTATAGTTTCTCTCCAGGCTTCCCACACTGATTTCAATAACCTTCCCAGTTAGATGTGATTCATGAATGAGCAAGTTGTAAGAATGTGGATGTCAAATGGTTTGTCAGGTAACAATCATAAGAATTAGTTTATTTTGAATTTAGTTTAACACTAATAAATTTACATTTGTATAAATGTTCCCAAAAGACCTTTCACAGACAAATTAACGATTGGAACTGGTTTGCAAGCAAGTTTGAATTTGAAACAAACACTCAGAAAGAGCAGTTTCTAGTTGATTAAATACACTGTAAACACGAATAAAGTTGGCAAAACTCAAATAATTTGAGGTAATCAGTTACATCAAATTGTTTAAGTTAAGAAATTGAATGTTTAAGTAAGCAGAGCTTGCAGATTTTTGTTTTGTAATCATACATTTGAATTTCTCTAAAATTGAAATATTTGAGTCAGATCATTCATACACAACTTAAAATTACCATGTAATCTCAACTTTTCAGTATTTTTAGTAGCGGAAACTTGGCTAGATTTAACCAGCTAATACAATAAGTGCTACCTTGCTAATTGGTGACACGATTGCCTTGATAGCATCCGCATTTCATAATACTTGCGGAATGAGCACAGCAAGCTCATGCTCCACTCGTCACCAGCCATGATGATAACTCCCCAAAAAACCCAACATAACAGAAGCTCTTCTAAACTAGCATAACAAAAAATTAAACACTACTAAATCTCCCACTTAACATTAATCTGCCACAAAAAAACATTAAATGACACTTCATTTTAGCATTTAGGCTGCGTCCGAAACCGCATACTTCCTGTTGATTTAAAAATCTTGCTTTCCCCTGTTGTTTAATTTCATGGAAACAGACACCAGTGATTTTGCCAAGAGATCTCTTATTTATTAAATTATATAAGACATAGGAGAGAAGAGACAGCAAAGCAAACAACGTACTCATTCTAATTTCTCATCATCTTCTCTACATTCGGACAATAGGGCTTGGTTTTTATACGGTGACCAGGAAAAAAACTTCATCCCATAACAACCCATACATTCAGCAGAGGAACATATGGTTTCCATTAAAGGGGGGGTGAATTACTGTTTCATGCATACTGAGTTTTTTACACTGTTAAAGAGTTGGATTCCCATGCTAAACATGGTCAAAGTTTCAAAAGTTAAGTTGTACGTTTGAAGGAGTATTTTTGTTCCAAAAATTGTCCTTCCGGTTTGTCAAAAGTTTCGGAAAGTTTTTTTCGAGTATGGCTCTGTCTGACGTAAGAGAGGGCGGAATTTCCTTATATGGGTCCTAAGGGCACTTCTCCAGGCTAGGGTTAGGGTTAGGGTTAGGGTTAGGGTTAGGGTTAGGGTTAGGGTTAGGGAAAAGGTCAGAGGGCGCGGGCGCTTCGATCTGCGCAAGCGCCGGAAATTATCTCTACACTATAGCTACACGAACATGAATCCACACTGTCTATTACTACTATTATTATTATTATTATTAGGCTAGTAGTAGTAGTAGTAGTATCATTGACTGCACCCCGAGTATCTTCTCTTCTTATAACATATCTTATAACTCTCTCATGTAAAACCATTCTTACCAAATATATGGTGCAGAAATACATTTTATTGCTCATTTCATGTAATGCCAGCTTTACAAATACAAAGGACACATACTAAGACGTTGTTCACATACCTCCGTTGGATGAGAAAACACCATAGGCACAGCTGATGTCAGTACTATGCGATCCTCTCCTTGGTTTATAAAATCATCAGGGGAAAAATGATCGCTGCAGACCCTCCTCAACTTTAGTACGTTTATGGGTGTGTTGATATCCAGCCGAAGAGCGATCAACCATAACTTCAAGAGGGAAGGCTTATAAATTGGGAATTCGTGAAAAGTCACCACTCCCGGATGAGTTCGCGCGAGCATACGTAATTGTTTTCTTTTACGTCGGTTTAAACATCCTGGATAAGCGCAAATTAGAACCATTTCGATTAGCCGTCTTACCTACAATCTCTGTTCCGGCGCTTGCGCAGATCGAAGCGCCCGCGCCCTCTGACCTTTTCCGGCGCTTTCCGGCGCTTGCGCAGACCGAAGCACCCGCGTCCTCTGATCATTTGGGTGTGTGTGTTTACAAGAGGACAAAAACTATATAAACACTGTTCGTTTTCTCACACAAACCGCTCGTTTCGTGTCTTAGGCCATCAATGTGTACTTACAATGGGGAATTGTTTAACTTGGCCGATGGGGAATTGTTTAATTTGGACTTTCTGCTTGTGTTCTGAGACAGTGACCATAGACTTGCATTATATGACTGACAGACAAGAACGGTTTGACCTAAAAATATCAAAATTGAAACTACTGCGGAAAAAAAGACACCTACATCTTGGATGCCTTTGAGGTAAGCTAAAACATATCAAAAATTAATTTCAAAGTGAACTATCCCTTTAACTGTAAGATTAGATGTCTAAGACGACACCATTCCCTCTACACAGACTTTAAACGCGAACCTGTGAGAAACACTGATGGCGTTCACATGCGCATTTAGAATGGGTTCTATAGTTATGTGCGTTTGAATATACGCAGGTTTGGAATTCCCTACAAGCCAAGCCTAAACAAAGTACTTGTCTTTCCTTATAAATTTTGATAAAGAATTTTGTTTTATTTTGTTGCTTTGGGGTAGGAACGCGAAACGAATTTCCCGACAACGCCTTATTTGTATAGTGGTAGAGGGATCCTCCATAGGGAGAGGCTAGTTGGCACTTCAGCACTGCGTTGCCATCGGTCCAGGCGAAGGTCCTTCATCAGATCTGGATACGGCCTGGATCCGGCAGGCTGCGGGAAAACCTCGGGATAAACACAGACACTAAAAATTAGCGTAGATGCCATTCTTCTCATGATGTAACGAGTACATCAGGATTTATGGGAAGTGTTCCCGGTTCCGGCTGACCTAATCTATGCAGCCTAACATTAAATTATAGAAGTCTATAATGTATTATGTGAATGCTAGGTCAAAGAGATGTGTCTTTAATCTGGCTTTGAACTGACAGAGTGTGTCTGCTTCCCGGACAATGGTAGGAAGACTGTTCCAGAGTTTTGGTGCTAAATAGGAAAAGGATCTACCGCCAGCAGTCGACTTTGATATTCTAGGTATTATCAACTGGCCGGAATTTTGAGATCGCAATAGACGTGAAGGACTAAAATGCGTTAAGAGCTCGCTCAAGCACTGCAGAGCTAAACCATTTAGTGCTTTGTAAGTAATCAGCAATATTTTAAAATTGATGTGATGTTTAATGGGGAGCCAGTGCAGTTTTGACAGAACTGGGCTAATATGGTCATACTTCCTGGTTCTGGTAAGAACTCGAGCTGCTGCATTTTGAACCAGCTGTAGTTTGTTTATTAAGCGTGCAGGACAACCACCCAGTAGAGCATTACAATAATCTAGCCTTGAGCTCATGAACGCATGGACTAACTGTTCCACATTTGTCAATGAGAGCATATGACGTAATTTAGATATATTTTTAAGATGGAAAAATGTGGTTTTACAGATAGTAGACACGTGACTTTCAAATGAAAGGTTGGTATCAAAGAGCACACCCAGGTTCCTAACTGACGACGAAGACTTAACAGAGCAGCCATCAAGTGTTAGACAGTATTCTAGGTTATTACGTGAGGACGTTTTTGTCCAATAATTAGAAACTCTGTTTTTTCAGAATTTAGAAGTAGGAAATTACGAGTCATCCAATTTTTTATATCAGCTGTGCATTCCGTTAATTTTGTGAATTGATAAGTTTCGTTAGGTTTTGAAGAAATATACAGCTGAGTATCGTCAGCATAACAGTGAAAGCTAATTCCATGTTTCCTAATGATATCTATGGTGGCATGTAGCATGTACAGAGTGAACAGCAGCGGTCCTAGAACTGAGCCTTGTGGTACGCTATACTGAACTTGTGATCGATGAGACATCTCTTCATTTACTACTACAAACTGATAACGGTCAGATAAGTGTGATTTAAACCATACTAGTGCATTTCCCGTAATGCCAACATAATGTTCTAATCTATTTAAAAGAACGTTGTGGTCAATGGTGTCAAATGCAGCACTAAGATCGAGTAACACTAATAGAGAGACACAACCACGATCAGATGATAAGAGCAAATCATTTGTGACTCTAACGAGAGCTGTCTCAGTACTATGGTACGGTCTAAATCCGGACTGAAAATCCTCCAGATATCATTTCTTTCAAGAAAGGAACACAGTTGTGAGGATACTGCCTTTTCTAATATCTTTGACAGAAAAGGTAGATTCGAGATCGGCCTGTAATTGACTAATTCTGAAGGATAAAGTTGCGTTTTTTTAACAAGCGGTTTAATCATAGCCAGCTTAAAGTTTTTTGGTACGTATCCTAGAGACAAAGATGAATTAATGATATTAAGAAGAGGATCTATGACCTCTGGAAGTATTTCTTTAAGTAGCTTAGTCGGTATAGGGTCTAGCATACATGTTGTCGATTTTGATGATTTAATGAGTTTAGTAGAATAGAAGAATAGAATGAGGCATTTCTATAGCGCTTTCATATGTACTACTGTACACCCAAAGCGCTTTACAATCATATCAGGGGTCTCTCCTCAACCACCAACAGTGTGCAGCATCCACTTGGATGATGCGACGGCAGCCACAGAACAACGGTGCCAGTGCGCTCACCACACACCAGCTATAGGTGGAGAGAGGAGAGAGAGTGATAGAGCCAATTCAATGTAAGGGGATTATTAAGCGGCCATGATTGGTAAGGGCCAATGTGTGGAATGTGGCCAGGACACCGGGGTCACACCCCTACTCTTTACGAGAAATGCCATGAGATTTTTAATGACCACAGAGAGTCAGGGCCTCGGTTTTACGTCTCATCCGAAGGACAGTGCTCTTTGACAGTATAGTGTCCCCGTCACTACACTGGGGCATTAGGACCCACACAGACCACAGGGTGAGCGCCCCCTGCTGGCCTCACTAACACCTCTTCCAGCAGCAACCTGGTTTTTCTCAGGAGGTCTCCCATCCAGGTACTGACCAGGCTCAGCCCTGCTTAGCTTCAGTGGGCAACCAGTCTTGGGCTACAGGGTGATATGGCTGCTGGCCTAGTAAATTCTTCCTCTCCTATAGCAACGAATGAATCAAATTTTTCCTCAGGGAGACTACAATGCACTGCCTGATGCGATACTGTAGTAGACGGTTGCATAGTTATAATTTTCTCCCTGATATTATCAATCTTATAAGTGAAGAAGTTCATAAAGTCATTACTGCTGTGCTGCTTTGGAACTTCTGGGCTTGAAGCTTTATTTTTCGTTAGTTTAGCCACTGTTTCAAATAAATACCTAGGATTATGTTTATTTTCTTCTAATAGGGTTGAAAAATAAGCAGATCTAGCAGCTTTTAAAGCCTCTCTGTAAGTAATCGAGCTCTCCTTCCATGAAATGCAAAATACCTCTAGTTTTGTTTTCTTCCAGTTGCGCTCCATCTCTCTGGCTGCTCTCTTAAGGGCCCGAGTGTGCTCGTTGTACCACGGCATTGGACTATTTTCTTTAATCTTCTTTAAGCGCAAAGGAGCAACTGTGTCTAAAGTGCTGGAAAAGAGAGAGTTAAACGTTTCTGTCGCAATATCGAGTTCTTCTAAGCTATCTGGGATGCTGAGATGATGAAACTGATCAGGAAGATTATTAATAAAGCAATCTTTAGTAGCAGAAGTGATAGGTCTCACATATTTGAAACACGGAGTCGGCTTTGCAGCCTCGGCTAAATTAAGTTTACACGAGACTAGATAATGATCTGAGATGTCGTCGCTCTGCTGCAGAATTTCAACGGCATCAACATCTATTCCATGTGATAATATTAGATCTAGAGTATGATTACGACGATGAGTAGGTCCTGACACGTGTTGTCTAACTCCAATTGAGTTTACAATGTCTTTAAATGCCAATCCCAATGCATATTTTTCATTATCGATGTGTATATTAAAATCACCAACAATTAGTACTTTATCTGCAGTCAATATTAATTCTGATAGAAAGTCTGCAAATTCTTTGATAAAGTCTGTATGGTGCCCTGGTGGCCTGTATACAGTAGCCAGCACAAATCTCAAACATGATTTATCGTTTACACTATATTTTTACATTAAGCACCAATGCTTCAAAAGAATTATATTTAAAACTTGATTTCTTAGTGGTTTTGAAACTATTACTATAAATTACAGCAACACCTCCCCCTTTGCGTTTCAGACGAGGCTCATGTTTATAACAGTAATCTTGCGGGGTGGACTCATTTAAAGTAATGTAATCGTTTGGTTTTAGCCAGGTTTCTGTCAAACACAGCACATCTAGCTTATTATCTGAAATCATATCATTAACAATGAGTGCTTTTGAAGTAAGCGATCGAATATTCAGCAACCCAAGCTTTAGCATTTGCTCATCTGTATTATAGCTGTTTTTTATTTGTTGAATATCAATAAAAATTTTACCCTTAGATGGGTTTAAACGTTTTTTGGATTTCCAAGTTCGGGGAACAGACACAGTCTCTATATGATGATAGCTAGGTGAAAGAGGCTCTATGTGATGGGATTTATCTGACCTTGGTGACGAGAGGCCGCTAGCAGACGGTCGGTTTAGCCAGTCTGTCTGCTTCCTGACCTGAGCCCCAGATTGTCATGTTTGAGCTCTAAGACTATGTGCCATATTACTAGAGAGAAGAGCAGCACCATCCCAGGAGGGATGAAATCTCTTTTCAGCAGGTCAGGTTTGCCCCAAAAACTTTTCCAATTGTCTATGAATTCTATATCATTAAGCAGACACCACTTAGACAGCCAACCGTTAAGCGAACACAATCTACTAACTATCTCATCACTCCTGCGAACAGGATAGGGGCCAGAGCAAATTACAGTGCTTGACATCGTACTAGCAAGTTCACACACCTCTTTAATATTAATTTTGGTGATCTCCGACTGGCGGAGTCGAACAACATTAGTGCCGACGTGAATAATGATCTTTGAGAATTTATGATTAGCATTAGCCAGCACTTTTAAATTTGCTTTATGTCAGGCGCTCTGGCTCCCGGCAAACATGTGACTATGGTGGCTGGTGTCTCTATTTTCAAGTTCCGTGTAATAGAATCACCAATAACTAGGGCACAATCATTCTCAGTGGGTGTTTCACTGAGCGGGGCAAATCGATTTGTTATGGTAATCGGAACGGAAGAGTGGTTTTTAGATCCGCGACTAGAGCGATCCCTCACTGTCACCCATTTGCCCGGCTGCACAGGCTCTATATTGCAATATCCTATATTGCCGACAGAGAAGGCTATGCTAAACATGTGACATGAAGTGCAGGTGACAATAACAGGACAAGACATCACTCACCGTGTTTGTTGACTGATTCTTACTCACCTGAGCTTTTTATGAACTCAAAGGCGCGGACACGCGTGAGAAAAATAAATAAATAAAAATAGCTGAGCGCACTGGTGGCGCGTTAACAGGCTAGCGAATTACTAGCGTTTTGTGCTAGTAGTACTAATAACAGAAGCTAGCGATGTCAGCTTAATCTGAGATGTTGGGTAAAATGTAGTAGTACAGTATAAACAACTAGAAATGGTAGTAAATTATGGTTCAAAACAAAGAAATACAAGGCTAAGACGGAGCTTACAGCACCGAAGCAGACAAACACACTCACAGCAGGCAGCGTTTTTTTCTTTCTTTTTTTTTCTTTTTTTTTCATGCATTGATGATATACATTGGGTTGGTATATATATTTATGATGATATTTTCATGATTTATTACTTTTGTGTGAGATGTTTTTTTTTTTTTTTTTTCTCATGCTTTATATTTATAATGATAGTTTCACACTTTATGACTTGTGTAAGAGATGCAATTTGAATTTCCTGCCTTTTTTTTTTCCTTTCTTGATTTATGATGATATTTTTATACTTTATGTCTTTTGTGTGAGATACTCTCGGAATTCCCTTTTTTTTTTTTTTCTCTCTCTCTCTCTCTTCTAGTTGCTTTACACAGAGTGACCAGGTGTTTCTAATTTGATTAATTAGCTGCTGTTAAATGAACTGAGACGTTGTTTGTTATACACACCCTGATGAAGGCATGTCGCCGCAACGCGTAGGTGTACTTCTCACCAATTTTTAAAGCAAGCCAAGAATGGAATAAAGGCTTTTTAACTTTTTTCACTGACATTCGAGTGCCTTGGAATTCTTGTCTTCAGGTCATAAATATACTTCGCTGTCTGTCAGGACAAGAGTGGGGAGCAAGTAGAGTAGCCCTACAAAATATATACTGGGCATTAATGAGGTCGGTTTTTGACTATGGATGTACATGTACATGTCAGCAGCAGAATCAAATCTTAAGAAGTTGGATGTAATACAAGCTCAGGCTTTGAGAATTTGTAGTGGATCTTTTAAAACTTCTCCTGTATCAGCAATGCAGGTTGAAATGGGAGAAATGCCGTTAGAAATCAGGCGAGTAAAATTAATGATGGCATATTGGGCAATGTGAGTCGCATCCTGCCAAGAGTCTTTTAATAGATTGCTGGGAACACAATAAGACAAATTTCATGAGTTTTGGGTGGATTGGTGATGCAAAGGCAGAAGTCATAGGATTAAGACAATTAGATTACAGCTCTACAGTGATACAGTCTTCAATTCCTCCCTGGTTATTCCCAACACCACGTGTAGACCTAGACATACAGCAGGAATTGACGGATATGTCAAAGAAACTTCCTGAAAGCAGAATAGTACAGAATTTATTAACCTTGATTTGCAGGTTTTGATTTGCATTTTGATTTGCATTTTGCAGATTCCATAAGTGCATATGTTTATATTCTGTTTTACGGTGTGTACTTTACTCTTACCCCCTTTTACCTATTTATTTATTAAGAAAGTCAAATCTGACCTAAACCGTAAGCATTCAAAAGGTACTTACAATTTGGTCATAAGACTCCTCTGTGGTTATGTTCTCATTAAAGGTCTTCCAGCATCATAAATCTAAGTCTCAGTAGGCAGATTTTGTAATCAATTCAAGTTTGTTTATTTTCTAGAGCACATTTACTTCCGGTTTTTGGCCGACCAAAGTGCTGTACAATAATCACGACAAAATACATAATGAACCAACAACATCACTATCAACAGTCAAATATGTTGCATTAAAAGATAAGTAAATTACAAATTAAAAGCTAATCCAAACAAATATGTTTTTAGCGCTGTTTTAAACTCAAACAAAGTGGAAGCCATTTTAAGTTGGAATGGAAGATTGTTCCATAGAGTGGGACCCACCACTTCGAAAGCTCTATTCAATTCAATTCAATTCAATATCTTTTAATTGGTTACTTTTCTTTTTATAATAAACAAAAATACAACTTCATCGTTTAAGTATACAATACAATAATCACGTTTTGAATCAAAGGTGTAGTAAGCTCTGGGCTTCTTATCTTCTGCTTGGGGTTTCTTGTCCCCAGCTCTGGGCTTCTAGGCGTCGGGGGCTCTGGCGTATCAGTATCCCAAGAGGCAGTCAGTTCATCAGTCTTTTATACTCCTGTTGTTTTCAACAGACATTTGGTTGACACTCCTCCAAAGTTTCCCAGATCCTTCTCCAGGCAGGTGCAAGCAGTCCACTTCTTCATGTCCTTGAACTCCAGTAAACTCAACTAAGATGGCTGAGTTCATTTACAGTTCTAGGAGTCTAGCGCACACACATAATCGCACTTTTCTGCTCCTCTTAACATGGGTTGGCACAGTCACATATACATACATAACCAATTACTGTACATCTATGTCAAAACAATATAAGCCATCTTTTACAAACAAAATAAATAACAACATTGAATGCAGTGCATTATATCCAATACATTGGCTAAATATGTGTAACAATAAAGGCATCTATAATAAACAAGGAGGCAGGTAATTACATTTTCTTGATATTATACAACACCTTTTTCATGCAATTATCCTGACTCTTCATTGCCTCCTTCACCTGGGATTGCATTTTCTTGATATTATACAACAATTCACAGATGGTTCCAAAGATCCTGATACAGGGCGTGCAGGTCCAGCAGTTTACATCCCAGCAAGTGAGTCATATATTAAGAAAAGAATATCGGATCATGTGTCAGTATATACCACAGAATTGATTGCAATATTCTTGGCCCTGCAGTGGATAGAAGAGAGGGAAACAAATAATTCTGTTATTGCATCTGATAGTTTGTCTGCACTTATGAGTATTAAATCTGGTAAATCATTATTTAGATCCAATATCATCAATGACATATTCCTTATGTTATACAGGATGGAGCTAAAGGGTCTATTCACATGCTTTCTTTGGGTTCCTGCTCATGTCGGTGTGGAGGGGAATGAGCAGGTGGATATGCTGGCCAAAGGATCACTCAAAACTAAACATGTAGACTTAAAAACCCCATTAAATAAAGAAGAAGCCAAGTCAATTATCAGGAAGTATGCACAGTCTGTTTGGCAGGGGTAATGGGATAACAGTGAAACTGGAAGGCATTTATATAATGTAAAGAGACAGGTTGGTGCTGGGAGGATGGTGGGCTGGAAACGGAGGGAAGAAAGTTTAATAACTCGTCTGAGAATAGGTCATACACAGGTCTAAACCTTTCATTGTATAAAATAGGTAAGCACCCAACTGGGAAATGTACTTATTGGCTGCGTTCGAAACCGCATACTTCCCTACTATTTAGTATGGGAAAAAGAGTAGGCGAGCAAAAAAGTATGTACGAATCCCAAAGAGTAGGCGAGAATTACCTGGGTGACGTACGAATTATAGCGAGATTCGGACTTAAGTGCGTTTGAATATGCCTACTTTCCTACTATATAGTAGGCGAAAACAGTATAAGGAAGCAGTACGTTCGAAACATCAGTATTCATAAAAGAGTAGGCGAGAAGTTCCCGGATGGCTTACTGCTTCCGGCCAGATTTTTGAGTATGAGGTCTCTGCAGAACAAAAGTGGGCGTTTCTAAATTTGTGGGTGTTTTCAAACTGGTGGGTGTTTATAAATCATGCAATGAAAATTATGCCCTTCAACCAACCCCTCCCCTAACCCTACCCACACTGTGACATGGGCAAATCAGGGAACACGGTCGAAAACGCCCCTCTGTTTATGGCCTCACCCACTGATGTGGTAACTCCTATTACTGTCCTGCAGAGACCTATACTTGAGATTTTTGAGTGCTCAACCGATGGATACTCTTCTATCCCAGGAGGCCACGCGAGAGGATACGTCATTATCAAACATCGCAGAGATAAGCGACGCGGGTGCTTTCAAATGTGAGTAAACACGGTTCCTTGTGTTAAAATTGCATGTGTTGAACTACTGTAGAGTAAACTGTTGAATTGTTGAAGGTGTAAAGATGTTACACAGTGTAGTATAGTTGTGATTTTGCTGTAAAAACACGTTTTATTATGTATAACGTTAGCTAACAGGGGAGCTCCAGTAAAGACACGTAAGTTACGTTTCTAACGTGGATTTACATAAACCATATCATAAATACGCTTATTTTAAATATCTATTTACATCTGACAGGAAAATCTTCAATAAGTATTGCAGAAGAGCACATCACAACATGAAATAGACATCTGAGTGACGTGTGCTATTATGTAGAACAAATAAAGTAACTAAACATAAGTTATCTATTTTATTTGTCTATTAGTAGTTGATAAATTGAGGAACATTTATGGTGGATAAAAAGTTAAAACAACCTCAACATGTAAATGTAGTGTTGAGCTCATAAATCACAGAGGTAACGTGAATCTTGTCTGGATGTTACAGGGACAGATGAACAGATGTGTGTTTATCCGGTGGAGAGTGGCTCATGAAGGCTTTGAGTGAGTATACTACAGAAATGAATAACAAAATCTATTTAAATATTAAGTTGTAGTTTATTTTAATTATTGTAATTTCAAACAGAGCTATTACAGCACTTTTCTGATTCTTGATTTCTGTGCATTTGCTGCACAGCTTTTGTGGTGGAGCAGGACCTGCAAGGAAAGATGATGGCGGCATTTGTGAAAAAAAGCGTTTTTGTCATCTAAATAATACTGAAATCAAATGACATTGTGCGGTTAAAATGACTGCTTTTGTGTTATGTTTGTGCATTTTGTAGGATCTGAAATGCCAGCAGGTTGGTGTGAGCACTGAGGATGAAGAGCCCAGAGCTGAATCCTGGAGATGGTGCCATGGACGAGACCCTCCACCTGCCCTCATGAGACCCTCCATCACTCCACCTGCCCTTATGAGTCCCTCCATCACTCCACCTACCCTTACGAGACCCTCCATCACTCCACCTGCCCTTACGAGACCCTCCATCACTCCACCTGCCCTTACGAGACCCTCCATCACTCCACCTGCCCTTACGAGTCCCTACATCACTCCACCTGCCCTTACGAGTCCCTCCATCACTCCACCTGCCCTTACGAGTCCCTACATCACTCCACCTGCCCTTATGAGTCCCTCCATCACTCCACCTGCCCTTACGAGACCCTCCATCCCTCCACCTGCCCTTACGAGACCCTACATCACTCCACCTGCCCTTATGAGTCCCTCCATCACTCCACCTGCCCTTACGAGACCCTCCATCACTCCACCCGCCCTTACAAGACCCTCCATCACTCCACCTGCCCTTATGAGTCCCTCCATCACTCCACCTGCCCTTACGAGACCCTCCATCACTCCACCTGCCCTTATGAGTCCCTCCATCACTCCACCTGCCCTTACGAGACCCTCCATCACTCCCACATGCTCTTATTGCCTCAGATTGTGAAGCACAACACATCACGCAACAACCTCAGCGCCTTCAGCCTACATACATGATTGTAGTTTCAATAAAGCTTTGTTTCATGTGTTGACTTGTATATGCATTTGTTTATTGTGTGATGGTGACTTTGATTCATTCTTTTATCAATTTATTGTAAAAAACATTGTCAGTAAATAAAATATAATTATTTAATTAATGCTTTATTTATTGTTTGAATGAAAATGCAGATATGTTCACTATATACACATCTAGAGTGTATTCATGCATAGCTATTTCATACGACATATTAATGATACTTTACCAAAGATTAATTTTTGGCATATAAAATCAACAGTTTTCTCCAAAGGCGAATCTTCGCACAGCTGCCCTTTGTGCAGACATTCCAAATGCTGAGGAAAACCATTCTAGGTAGAGCTGTCAAGTTACTGATGTTATGAGTCATATATATATTGCAAACCCATGATATATATATATATATATATATATATATATATATATATATATATATATATATTAGGGCTGTCAAATGATTAATCACGATTAATCGCACCAAAATAAAAGTTTGTGTTCACATAATATATGTGTGTGTACTGTGCATAATTATTTTGTATATATATAAATACACACACATGCATGTATATATTTAAGAAATATTTGCTTAAATATACTGTATATATATTATATATAATTTGTATTATAAATAAATATAAATATTTTATATATAAATAACAAATTTTTCTTAAATATTTACATGCATGTGTGTGTATTTATATATACAAAATAATTATGCACAGTACACACACATATATTATGTGAACATAAACTTTTATTTTGGTGCGATTAATCGTGATTAATCATTTGACAGCCCTAATATATATATATATATATATATATATATATATATATATATGGGACATTCTACCAGAAACGTACATTTTCTATCCCCAAAAAAAAAAAAAAAAAGTATTATTAACCTTCAACTTTAACCCTGACTTTAACAAAGGAGATAGTGAATAATTGTAAATTATTGAAATCCCACCTCGGCACATAATAATTTTTGAATAATAAGCATTTTAATATGCAGTTACTCTTTAAAATGTCAGGCTCCGTCACAGATATGGCTGATAATGTAAGTGTGTTAAAGAATATGCTCTCTTCTGCACAAATATCATCATTTTAATGAGGATCTGTCCCTTATTGAAGGAAACATATAATTCATTAAAAAAAACACAGCTATCAGGCTGATTTTGCTTGTTTTGTGGGCTCTTAGATAAAGAATGACCATCAGGTTCACATAATGTTGTTGAATAAGGGGCTTTTGGGGTAAAGTTTGTTACCAACGCATTATTGTAAATATATAATCCAGTCTTTACTATCACTATATACCCATTTCAATAATTGTTATAATCAAAATAGCCATTTTTGGACTAAAATATACTTTGTGACAGGACTGACCGTGGTGTGACAGGGTTGACAATGTTGTGACAGGACTGACATTTTTTCCATCAAGCATTACGAATTACATTAAAATGACCAGATTTTCTCTGAAAAACTAAAAAAAACAAAATGTTTATAATTTGTAGTAATATACTAAAAATCTGTATTTAAATAGTGGATAAGTCTTTATTAATAAAATTAATCAAACACAATTAACAATGGGAAAAGATAGTCTCGATTTTAAAGAGTAAACAGTATTTTAATTCTCTAATAGGCCTATTATGAGCCACTTTAAACCTGTGTAGGCTACAAGTAAAATTCATTAGTATATCCTATATATGTTGTCATATATCTTTACCCAGATTCCTTATTGAATCAGTAACTTAAGAGCTGTATAATAGAAGAAACAATACACACAGCACACTTGTCTTTGGTATTATTGTATTAATTAATATTGTTGTACAAAACCATTTTTTAACAGTTGAATCTTTTTTATTTAAAAATGGAATAATGATGAGCAAGTAGCAACACATAAAGCACATTTTTAAATGAGTTCAAGATATATTCTTTAAATCATTAACTATTAAAGGGACAGTAAGTATCTAGTGGTGAATTTGTATTTTGTGAATTTTGCAATCAAACTAATTTTGCTCTGAAATTGAATCTGAATTGAAATTAGGCGTTTATTAAAAATAAATAAATAAACAAATGTTAGCAGTAGTCAACATATTCATCTGCAATGAAACAAGAAGATTACCTGTGGTATTCACTACAAACAAGCAATGTATCAGGCCCCGTCACAGAATGTCAGGCCCTGTCACAGTGAAATGTGACAGAGCCTGACGTGACAGGGCCTGACAGTCAGACATTTTAACAGCTATAACTCAGCTATTTAGCATGCTAGCATAAAAACTGACAACATTTCAGAGAGTATTTACACAAAAGATTTAATTTGTTCCAAATCTAAACCTATTGACATACATTTTCTGGGACATTATTGCGTGACAGGAACTGACGTAGTAGCTCGACCTCAGGTAAAAACATGCAGAAAGGCTTAAAATTACAAAATTCAAGGACAGAAATTACCTCTGGTTGGTGTCAGTGTGTGATGAGAGGCAAATGAGGTCACTTCCTGTGATTTGGGACCTTAAAGACATATCACACCCTTTTCTTGGAATCTTTTATGCAAGTGTGACAGGGCATGACAGAAACCCGGGGACACTTCTAAAAAATCTATTTATTTATTAATAATTCATTTTACTGAAGATTTTAATCGAATAATACAAATTATAACATCTTAAATGTGCTATGGTATTGTTTTTTCTATGAATTTCAAATGTATAATTATTATTTATATGATGTATAGAATTGAGATTTGACCTGGGACAGTACATTTTAGGGGTTCTTAATTTTAAAAACTGTTTTTTAAACAAAAATAAAAAACAATTTAATCAAATACATAACATATTCTGTTGTAAAACCCTCTAAATTAATTCACTGTATGACAGTTTTGGGAAATATGTGGATTACACCAGTTTTATAAAACAATAGTAGTGCCAGGACAGCAAATGTACGTTTCTGGTAGAATGTCCCATATATATATATATATATATATATATATATATATATATATATATATATATATATATATATATATATATATATATATATATATCATGGGTTTGCATACATAATGTGAAATGTTATACACAGGAAAAAATAACCTACAAGGTTGAATATCTTAATATATATGTTCTTAAATAATTCATTATAATACTTTTTTTTTAAATGCATTTTTTGTTATTTATAGGCCTGAGGGATGAAAAGAGTTAAATTCAACAAGAAAAAGAGGACAACAAAGCAGTAATTGCCACCTTTGCTTGTGGTTGAAAATGTTTGGATATAAAATAAAGAAATTAGCAACATATTCAAGAGATGACAATTTTGAGATTTCGTAATAAAAATAAAAAATATCGTTAAGGATAAAACGGTGGGTCACATTAGGGTTACATATAAAAACTTAAATCAGCCCTAAATGTATTCACAAAATAAATGGGCAGCAGTTTCTTCAAAATGACCTCAAAAATGAGCAAGTTTAATCAATATCAAGATATTTACAGACAGATTAATTAAACGTGTCGTTCAAATCTTTTAAGTTGTTGCGCTTGTGATAACGCGTCGTGGGTCACATGATAACGTCAACATGGCAGATGTCCGGTTCGCATTCATACTCAACGAGATCTGGATATAAAGTACCTACTCTTTTAGCGCTCGTTAAGTAAGTAGCCTACTTATTGAAATTAAGTACCTACTCATTGAGTATGCGGTTTCGAACGCAGCCATTGTAATCAACCAGAAACAGTGGAACATGTTCTTCTTCAGTGTAGGAAATACAATATTAATAGGGAGCACCTCTTTCAGTCACTACGGAAGGCAAAACATCATGACGTCTCATTGTCAGGTCTCTTGGGGAAAACAGCAGGTCAGATATACTGTTATATAATTAGGTTTCTTAAAGAAACTGAATTAATTAAAAGAATCTGAGTCTAAGAAGTATTTTTATTTATTTTTATTATTTTTTTTTTTCCTGCTTAAAGGAGCTGTATGTAAGATTGTGGCCAAAACTGGTACTGCAATTACTTTCAAATTACTTGTAGAGCGGTGTATCCCCTCCCCCTCCCCCTGACTCGAGGTTGCCAGATATGCTGCAGAATCCAGCAGGAACGTAGGCTGCTACAAGGAGCTGCAGCTGTGGTAACTAGAGCAGAGCTGGCAACCCGGATGCCGAAACACTACTGACTTTGTGATTGATAGATAGATGGAGGGTGGGGCTTCAGGCCAAAACAAAAGATGACAACATCAACATCAGTTGAGGGCTGCAACTTCACTTTTTAAATGACAATATCCTGGCCGGACTACTGTTGTCAGTGATATAAGTATTTGAAATGAACATGATTTCTTAATGTCTAGTGACATATCAGGGCCATTTTATGATTAATTGAAATACATTTCTTACATACAGCTCCTTTAATCTCTCGTTCCACACTCCAGTCCAGTTGGTGGCGGTAATGCACCGTTAAATGGTTTGCCAACCACCATTAAACACAAGAAGAAGAAGAAGAAGAAGAAGAAGAAGAAGAAGATGAAGATGATCAGCGACGCGGGTGCTTTCAAATGTGAGTAAACCCTATGGAGTAAACACGGTTCCTTTTGTTAAAGGGATAGTTCACTTTGAAATTCAATTTTGGTATGTTTTAGCTTACCTCAAGGGCATCCAAGATGTAGGTTCATGTAGTTCCAGATAAAACATTTGTGAGGGGAGAAATTGTGTTTACAAAAGTGACCAACAAGTTAGAGCCTGTTTATGGAATTGAAAAGAGAGTTCTCTGCGCTTCTGTAATCCACAGACAATCCGGTGCAACCAGGGCAGGACAAAACAATTCAAACAAAAGGAATCGCCGGTGCAGCACAGATGTCTACTGATTAAATTATTTATTAAAGGTGCATAACAATAAATAAATGACTAACGTTTCGATGTGGTTACATCTTCATCAGAGTCCTTCATCAGAGTCCCTTTTTAGCCTGTTTATGGAAGTTTGACAGTTTGACTGGCAGTCTGTTGATGGGCATTGAAGTAAGAATGTGATTTTACCAAGTTTTTCAAAGATAAAGTTTGGCACAATGTTCCACAAACTGTTTGGATTTTTTTAGAAATCTTTTAATCCAGTTGATTTTTAATATCTCATTGAAAAGTGAGAAGTCAATTACAGATTACACCCCCCCCCCCGGTGTTTTTCCTGATTTTATGGGGTTTCTTCCTCCATATAAAGTTATATAATAGTTTGTCTAGATTGGCACATTGTAATTTAGGTATTTCTATTGATGTAAATAAATATGCTGCTCGTGAGAGACCTTCTGCTCTAGAAAGAAGAACCCTGCCATTCGTAGCTATATCTCTTGCGAGCCAAGAGTCAATCTTTTTATTAATAGAGTCGTGTAGTAATGAGATTAGGGATGTTAACCGATGACCGTTTGACCGATGGTTGACCGTATCAGCGTTAACCGGTCAAAGTTGTCGGTAGTCGGTTAAAAAAAAATTAGGCTATTATAGACAGTGGACTTTACAGTTAGCCATCTCATTCCAAGATATTTTTGTGTGAAGTGAACAAATCCCTCACACTCAATGTTTCATAACTCGCCTGTTTGTACTTAATAAACCAATAAAAACATTTGGCGCGAGGTCACAGAGTTTGGGTTCGCGGCGCGCGCTCACAAGGTTTGCGTAAAGGCTAAGTAAAGGGTACAGGCTAAAATACTCGAGGTTAGAGCCAGGGCAGACGACAGGATGAAGCGTGCAAAGAAGTGTGTGGGACCATTTCAACAAAAAGAATGACACAGATGTAAGTTGCAATTTGTGTGATACAGTGCTTAAATAGCCAACACATAATCTATGATGTAACGTTAGGCTATCACCTTAAAACGCGACACCCGCAAGCCTCTTCGGGTGAGAAAGGTAGCCAAAGCGGGAGGCAGAGCGGCAGAGAGATGCGACAGAGTTGCGAAATTGCAGGCACGATATTGTACAATATTGGGAAATATTAGATATTGCGAAAAAATTAGCCTACATTTCGATATTTTTTTCCCCAACGATGATATTTTTTTCCCCAACGATATAGCCTATTGCGAGCCATGATCAATCCAGGCTAAAGTCAATAATTACCATTCCATGTCATGATATTAATAATTTCACTAATACGCAAGCTTCATTACAAGTGACAAAAAGGTCCCTTAATATTTTATTCCAAAATTAGAACATGTTTCTGTCAGAATTCAGTGAACGTTCTATGCAATCCACCGTGGCGGCGCTCTTAACAGATGTTTGTTTGTTCATTCCTCAAAATAAGTAAAAAAAAAAAAAAAAAAAAAAAAAAAATCTTATTCTCTCTCTCTCTCTGTTTTCAGTGACACGTTCATGTAAACGGCACCTAAAAGCTGTCACAAAGAACAAGCAAAAAATGATTATGAATATGTAAAATATTGCGATGAGACATTTATCTATTAATAAACTGTGTCGGCTGCAAAGATGAAATCTGACTCGCGATCTTCGCAGTGAGTAGTTTATTTTGTTTTGAATGGTTCTGTTTAAAAGTAGAGATTTCTAGCCTAGATAATAGATATATTTCTATTTTTTTTAGGTGTGTGAGACGAGTAAGCTACCTTATATGTTGAGTTTCGGTTCATGGATGATAGCTTAACGTTAGCTCCAGTTCGCCTCCATGTCGTGATATCTATCTGATATTTACTTTTTTTATTAAATCGAGAAAATTGGATAATGAAACGCTGATTAAAATTAAGATACAATTAATACAAAACGAAATTCGTTTTAAAGAAAGGCTTTGTGCTTTCTGTTTGAAGTCTCTGTGAAAGTTTTAAAGCAGTCTTTTAGTGCCGCTTTCATAACGGACGCGTCCGTAATGGAGAACTGTCACGTTGCCTAACATTGTTTTTTTCCTCATAAATGCAAACACGAAAAATAAAAGACAAAAGACTTTTGAAAAAAGACAACCATCCACAACTTTATAACACTCCAGTCAACATCCTCCTTTTTGTAGACGAAATAGTCCTAAATAGCTGATTTTGACTTTATTTTAAGTAGCCTACGAAAAATCATTCTCTTAATATACCATGTATATATACCCTTCACATCGCATGTTCTGGCAAAGTGACTATTGCTCATGCGCACAGACCTATATTTTAAACTAATCGGTTAACCGGTTTCAACCGGCGAATGAGGCTCGGTGGTCGGTCAAGAAAATGTTTAGTTTTCGCCATCCCTAAATGAGATATTACTCTCTGTCATCAACTTGTGATTATGACGATTTTTATTCCAAGATAAGTTACTAAATTATTTATATATAGCCACATATTTGACCCAAATGCTCATTTTTAAGAGAAAACAGCTCACATTTTGAAAGATTTAGATTCAAGCCTGAGCTTTCAGCAAATTGGTTTACAATATTTACTGAAACTCCTATTTGGGATTCATTTTTTAGAAACAGGGTTGTGTCATCCGCCAGCTGTGAGATTTTTATTTCTCTTTCATTTAATGCAATTCCTTTGAATGAACTCTTGTGAATTAAATCACAGAGAATTTGAGCCACAATCAAAAATAGAAGAGGCGAGGTGGGGCAGCCTTGGCCTTACCTTTGTTAATGTAAAATCTGGGTGAAGTTCCATTAGCCAATTTAACACAACTGTTTCCTCCCATATACAGAGTTTTTACAGCATTAATAAAATTCTTACCGAAATTAAAAAAGTTTAAAGTGTTAAAAAATAAATTTGTGGCTTATCATGTCAAAGGCTTTTTGAAAGTCTAAGAATAAAATAAGGTGTTCATCATCTAGAAAGTCTTTGTATTCAATTAGATCCAAAACTAAGCGAATGTTACTGGCTATTGGCGCTTTTCCACTACACAGTACCAGCTCGCCTCGACTCGACTCGGCTCTGTTTGGTTTTCCACTGTATAAAAGTTGTACCTGTACCTGCTTCAAGGTACTTTTTTTCGTACCACCTCCGGCAAGGTTCTAAGTGAGCTGGGGCGAGCTGAGGCGATACTAAAATGTGACGTGAAATCACGGCAGACTGCTGATTGGTCAGAGAGAATCGTCACTATTCACTGCGTCATCATTGCACGCGCTAGACGCAGTAACCTGAATAAAAAACAGCAAAAACAAAAACATCCAAAAACAGCATACACTCGATTTCCTCCATTGTCCTGTGTGTGTGGGTAGCGGGTGTGTCTCGCGCGTCTCGCGTAAAAGATGTAAAAGATTTCTTACGATTAATACCGTTCCAAATTATTTTACATCCACAGGAGCCTATCCCTTAGTCGTTCTTTTAAGAGTTAGGTGAATCAGTCTCTACAAATTCGTATTTTATTATAAAGATAATAAAGATTATAAATATAATAAATGTCCCCTTTGTAGTTTAAGCCTACCTTTTTAGGTACTCTTCAACCGTGTTCGCTTTACAACAATAACCCTGCTGTAAGCTAGGCTAGTAATCAATCAAACAGTGCATATACACTCACCTAAAGGATTATTAGGAACACCATACTAATACTGTGTTTTACCCCCTTTCGCCTTCAGAACTGCCTTAATTCTACGTGGCATTGATTCAACAAGGTGCTGAAAGCATTCTTTAGAAATGTTGGCCCATATTGATAGGATAGCATCTTGCAGTTGATGGAGATTTGTGGGATGCACATCCAGGGCACGAAGCTCCCGTTCCACCACATCCCAAAGATGCTCTATTGGGTTGAGATCTGGTGACTGTGGGGGCCATTTTAGTACAGTGAACTCATTGTCATGTTCAAGAAACCAATTTGAAATTATTTGAGCTTTGTGACATGGTGCATTATCCTGCTGGAAGTAGCCATCAGAGGATGGGTACATGGTGGTCATAAAGGGATGGACATGGTCAGAAACAATGCTCAGGTAGGCCGTGGCATTTAAATGATGCCCAATTGGCACTAAGGGGCCTAAAGTGTGCCAAGAAAACATCCCCCACACCATTACAGCACCACCACCAGCCTGCACAGTGGTAACAAGGCATGATGGATCCATGTTCTCATTCTGTTTACGCCAAATTCTGACTCTACCATCTGAATGTCTCAACAGAAATCGAGACTCATCAGACCAGGCAACATTTTTCCAGTCTTCAACTGTCCAATTTTGGTGAGCTCGTGCAAATTGTAGCCTCTTTTTCCTATTTGTAGTGGAGATGAGTGGTACCCGGTGGGGTCTTCTGCTGTTGTAGCCCATCCGCCTCAAGGTTGTGCGTGTTGTGGCTTCACAAATGCTTTGCTACATACCTCGGTTGTAACGAGTGGTTATTTCAGTCAAAGTTGCTCTTCTACCAGCTTGAATCAGTCGGCCCATTCTCCTCTGACCTCTAGCATCAACAAGGCATTTTCGCCCACAGGACTGCCGCATACTGGATGTTTTTCCCTTTTCACACCATTCTTTGTAAACCCTAGAAATGGTTGTGCGTGAAAATCCCAGTAACTGAGCAGATTGTGAAATACTCAGACCGGCCCGTCTGGCACCAACAACCATGCCACGCTCAAAATTGCTTAAATCACCTTTCTTTCCCATTCTGACATTCAGTTTGGAGTTCAGGAGATTGTCTTGACCAGGACCACACCCCTAAATACATTGAAGCAACTGCCATGTGATGGGTTGATTAGATAATTGCATTAATGAGAAATTGAACAGGTGTTCCTAATAATCCTTTAGGTGAGTGTATCTTCTTTAACAGAAATGAATGCTCACCCTCTGGTAGTTTTCTCCCGGTTGGGATCCTTTTGGTCCAGGGAAGAAAAGTGAAAGCGTACTCAAGAATTCCAAGTTCCAGTCAGATGATTGTAACAAATGTTTAACAATATTTATTAAAAGAATCAAAAATGAAAAGAAAACTTGTACAGAATATAATAGAGTACTGAACTAACAGAGTAATGTTAGCTAGGCAATTAACAGCTTCTTGTACCCGGAGTGCAGGGGTTCCGGGCTGGAGATTACAAGGAAGAGCGTTCATCTGTCCAGATTTCTCGCTTTTTATATCCCGAATTGAGGTGACTACATCATATTTACTGTAAGAACAAATAAACTAAACATCACATGCACAACAGCTGATCCCAGTTAGTCTGGACTATTTTCTACACCCGCATGACTGTCCTTCTGAAAATACAATAGCTCCCTTGTATGGGTGGACACAGACCCTTGTCACTGCTCTCTCATGTGACTTGAGTGAGACAGGGATGAACAAAGACTTTTTTATTCAATACAATATGTTTCAGAGAGTCATGTGTTTTAGCAAACCAGACAATTCCTCAGCAGCTCTTACAGGTTTCTTATTGTGACCCTTTCTGCGTTGACGTCGAGTTTGAGGCGAGGTTGAAGTGAATGAAATGACACTCTCAGGTGGAGCTTTGTCACCTTTCTCCACAAAGATTAAGTCACGGCAGTTTCCTGCGGCGTCGCTACGACGACCAGGTACTATTGTGGGCTATCTGCAATGGAAAACGGAGCGAAAAGCGAGCCGAGGCGAGTCGAGCCGGTACTGGTAATGGAAAAGCGCCATAAGTGATGATCTTTCATGAAACCAGATTGGCATTCATCAATTAAAGTGTGTAGTTTAGATTTGAGACATTTTGCTTAGATAGAAGCTAGAATCTTATTTAGCAATGTAATGGGACGCAAATTTTCAATTAATAGAGAGTCTTTGTGAGGTTTTGGAATAAGTGTTATGACACCTTGCCTCAGAGAAGGAGGAAGCTCCCCTCTGTCAAGAGATTCTTTGAAGACAGCCAGAAGAAATTTACCTAGTGACTCAGAGAAACATTTATACATCTCAGAGGTCAGGCCATCACAGCCTGGTGATTTATTGTTCTTTAATTGAGTTATTCCCCAAATAATCTCCTCAAGAGTTATATCCTGGCAGCAGATTTTATTATATTCTGCATCTACAAATTTAGGTGAGTTAATCAAGCTAAAGATTTCCTCTGTATCTTTGAGATTAATATCTTTTGAGTAAAGTTTTTCATAAAAAGCACTTATATAGTTTGATATCTCTTTACTGTCCTCACTAATCTTTTCCCCAATGTCAAGTTTTCTTATAGTATTGATTTCATTTCTTCTTTTTTCCATGTTAAAGAAATATCTACTGTTTTTCTCACCCCGTTCCATCCAATTCCTACATGACCTTATAAAAGCTCCTTTCGCTTTGTTCTCATGTAAAATTTCTAGTTGACTTTGTAATTCTAATAAGGCATTATTATCTTCTTGGCTCAAATGCTCTTTTTCAGTAAGTATATATAATAATATTAGCTTGTAAGTTACATTTTTCTTTTTGTGCACCAATATCTTGCCATAACCCGAGCAGACGCCTCTAATTTTATATTTGAGAAGTTCCCACGATGTCCCAAAATTATTCCCTTTTCTAGCAGCCTCCCACTGTTCTGAGATAAGGAGTTCTATTTTCATTTTTAGCTCTTCATGAGATAGTAGAGAATTATTTAATTTCCAGTAACCGCTAGAGAATCTCCCTCTTTGTTCCCTGCTGACCTGAATAGCTAAAGAGATGGCCTTATCTGAACAGAACAGTCTGAGTCTGTCAGAACAGCAGGAAAAACAGTGCATGACTCAATGGAGGGCTCTAAATCAGCCGAAATCAACCAGAAATCTATCCTGGACTGTAGCGTGTGGCTTTTATTGCTCCAAGTATATGTTTTCAACAATGTATTTTTTTTTTCTCCATATGGGTGGGAGACATATAAGCCTAAAAAAAGTTGATATTTTTTACTTCAAATATTAGGCATAAAAAATATTGAGTTGTGTTGTACTGACTCTTGCAATTTCCCACAATATATGGGGTCTTTTAGATTTTGTATTTGGAATTGGATTTATTCACCAATTTGTTGCATTCATGCTTAAAATTGTCATATGGTGTGACATAAAAGTTATTCTATATAAAATGAAAATGGGATATACTCTCCCTAAGTAACTAACTTCAACATAAATTGTTTTCATTACTATCTTAAGATATAACATTTCTTTTGTGCAGATTCATTAGATTTTGTATTGTTTTTTTAAACCATCATGCATCAAGTAAGTCATCTCTCCTCAGCCTTTCCAGATATTTTAGATTAATTATGTTAAACCCGGTTATAAATCTATGCTGATACTATTTCTCTTGTGTTCCGTTGATTTTTTTTTTTTATGATTTATAATTAAGAAAGTATTTTTACTGGCACAATTCTGAATGTCACACCAAATTATATAGTGTCACGCTATATGATGAACTGCACCACTCCAAAATTTGTCAATGCAAAAAACTGTATTTTATTTGCATTCAACATTCAATTAATTCAATTCAGTTAACATTAATTAAAAAAAAAACATACTAACATTGTTTTAAAACTTTTAAAATGATAAGAAACTCATAAATACACTCACCTAAAGGATTATTAGGAACACCTGTTCAATTTCTCATTAATGCAATTATCTAATCAACCAATCACATGGCAGTTGCTTCAATGCATTTAGGGGTGTGGTCCTTGTCAAGACAATCTCCTGAACTCCAAACTGAATGTCAGAATGGGAAAGAAAGTTGATTGAAGCAATTTTGAGCGTGGCATGGTTGTTGGTGCCAGACGGGCCGGTCTGAGTATTTCACAATCTGCTCAGTTACGGGATTTTTCTAGGGTTTACAAAGAATGGTGTGAAAAGGGAAAAACATCAAGTATGCGGCAGTCCTGTGGGCGAAAATGCCTTGTTGATGCTAGAGGTCAGAGGAGAATGGGCCGACTGTTTCAAGCTGATAGAAGAGCAACTTTGACTGAAATAACCACTCGTTACAACCGAGGTATGCAGCAAAGCATTTGTGAAGCCACAACACGCACAACCTTGGGCTACAACAGCAGAAGACCCCACCGGGTACCACTCATCTCCACTACAAATAGGAAAAAAAGGGTTCCAATTTGCACGAGCTCACCAAAATTGGACAGTTGAAGACTGGAAAAATGTTGCCTGGTCTGATGAGTCTCGATTTCTGTTGAGACATTCAGATGGTAGAGTCAAAATTTGGCGTAAATGGAATGAGAACATGGATCCATCATGCCTTGTTACCACTGTGCAGGCTGGTGGTGGTGGTGTAATGGTGTGGGGGATGTTTTCTTGGCACACTTTAGGCCCCTTAGTGCCAACTGGGCATCGTTTAAATGCCACGGCCTACCTGAGCATTGTTTCTGACTATGTCCATCCCTTTATGACTACCATGTACCCATCCTCTGATGGCTACTTCCAGCAGGATAATGCACCATGTCACGAAGCTTGAATCATTTCAAATTGGTTTCTTGAACATGACAATGAGTTCACTGTACTAAAATGGCCCCCACAGTCACCAGATCTCAACCCAATAGAGCATCTTTGAGATGTGGTGGAACGGGAGCTTCGTGCCCTGGATGTGCATCCCACAAATCTCCATCAACTGCAAGATTCTATCCTATCAATATGGGCCAACATTTCTAAAGAATGCTTTCAGCACCTTGTTGAATCAATGCCACGTAGAATTAAGGCAGTTCTGAAGGCGAAAGGGGGTCAAACACAGTATTAGTATGGTGTTCCTAATAAATCTTTAGGTGAGTGTATGAGTAAATCAAACACCATCTCACTTCAAGAACTTTAAATTAAGTATAAAATTTAAAAGAAATAAATTAATTGTATAGGTAATTTAATGTTCACTATTAAACATTCACTATTATCATTGAATATGTTTTGAATAGTTATTTATTTATCATTAAAAAGGTGTATGACAAATATATCATATGATGTGACTTAGAAAAACAGTCACACCATATGATACAGTGTCACACCATATGACGTTGTGTTCAGTTATGATTATCTCTTGGTTAACTTAAAACAACTAGCTTATAGCATGTAAATTGCCACATGGCAGGAATAATTTTTAAGAATTGATAAGTAAAATTCATATAAAAGTGTTTCATTTTTATGTAAATAATGTCACACCATAAGACACAAAACACTGACCACTAGTGTATCAGATACAAAGCTTTTTAATTAAACTTCCTGGTTGAGTGTGCAACTTCCTGGTTGAGTGTGGACCTCTTCATCATAATGATGTCCAAATTATTGCCCGTTCAAAATATAGATTGCAGTGTGACGCCCTATGCCTACGCCATATGACGCCCATTTTACGGACAAAATGTATTTGGCCAGAACTTGCTTTAAAATCATACACAGACATCAACTCTTTCTGTGTCTGTTGAAATGGCCTAATTCTTAAACTGTAAATCTATCAATTATTTATACTTTGCTGATATATTTTGTCATATTAGTAAGGTCACACATATGCCGGACAGTCACACCACATGACAATTTTGATGTTTAGATAAAAATTTGAAGTAGAGGTCTTTATGTACCAACTACAGCTATGGTATGCTGTAATAATATCTTGTCAGAGGAACAACATGAAGATATATATTTTTAACAAATACCCATTTTTATTAGGTTATGACATCATGGACGGGTAGAATTGCATGTCATGTCTCCCACCCATCAATTAGGTCCATCCTTTCGTGAAGTCAATTAGTTTTTTGAATTTGGAGTTAGTTTTGGTGGGCACCTGTCTAATTGGTTTAGGGCTGCAACGATTCATCGAGTTACTCGATTTACTCGATTACAAAAATTCCTCGAGGCAAAAACTCTGCCTCGAAGCCTCGTTAAATTCCTATGACGTGCACTATAAGCGCAGGGATCTGATTGTTTCACACCGACCATTGTTCAGGAAGCACACCATAGCGCGTGATACATTTTGAATTTAGTTGGCGCGATGGCGGAGAGTAAAAATGTCCATAAACGCCAGAGAATGTCTAAAGTTTGGGATCGCTTCCTTTCAGTGTCCCCCGCATTTTTTTTTGACCCAGCGCCAATATTTCCGCCCGTGCCGAAGCCTTTACATTGATGTTCGCTGATTTCAATCCCATACTGTATTTGTAGTGATGTCGTGATGCGGTTTGACTAGATATGATGTTTAGCTTTGATGTTTTTTAGTAAACGTATTCACGTTCAATTGCAAGAGAGTATAGCCTAAAAAAAGAACCCCTTCACACACACACACACACACACACACACACACACACACACACACACACACATGCACCCTCGTCAGACCAATTGCGGCAATGCATCACATATGCTCAAACTTTTATGTAGCCACGCAACATAATTTCAGCATGCATTCACTGTATACACCGGGACGTGATGGAGGAACAAATATTGTATTGCAGTCTTTGCGAGGCCTTGTTTGTAGGCTATGTCACGTCTGCCAAATAGTTATACAGACAACAACAAAAAATGAAACTCCCCAGCCTGCTTTTCCAAATCCACTCGTACTTTTGGGGAAGACATAATCGGCTACCAAAGTAATTGAGCATAGAACATTTTCAATTAACAAAAAAATATAATACTACAAAACGTGCTAATATACTTAAACTAGCCTAAGTGAAAAACAAAATGCTGTTCTTTTTCTATTTAACAAAATGCATAATTGCAATTAAACATTCCCCTTTTCAAAGCTACACTTATTTATTTTGATTTTTTTTTTAATAAATTGTATACATTGTGTACCAGTTGGGCTTGATATTTTATATTCATTTAATTTATTTTTGTTCTCCAGTGGGTAATTTGCAGAAGGTGCAATCCTTTTTTTGTAATGTTGTATTAAGAAGACAAAACTAAGGCCAAATGGCCTTTACTATTTAAGTTTGTATTCATAGTTTTACATGTTATACATGTTTTACAGTATAAAGTTGACTTAACTGTATTGTTATATAATTGTTGGCACTGGCACTTATAAACACTAAATGGGTAAAAAGTACAATAAATAGGCTTAGTTTTGGAGTCAAATGTTGGAGTTGGAATAAATACCTCTGTTTTTTTTCTGTTTTTTTTTCTTGAAAAATAAAAGCCAAATGCTTGATCATTTTACAGCCACATCATTTTCGTTATGCATTATTTGATGATGATTTGATGGGTTGTTTAAAAACACGAATTTTTATTTATCCGATTAATCGATCGATTAAGTGCTAGATTAATCGAGTAAAAAAAGAATCGATAGCTGCAGCCCTAAATTGGTTAACTATTACCATATTAAAGTCACCGCCCAAAATTACTTTAGCTAAAGTATATTTAGACATCAACTCATTTAATACAGAGTCCAGTTCTTCCAATAATTTTGAATTTTGTGAGAGTGAGCAGTACCCATAGATGTTGACTAAAATAAAAAATGCATCTTCCAAACAGGTAATAGTAACCATCCAGTGACCATCAGTATCCCTTACAGTATTAAGAACCTTTCCTTTAAACTTATGAGTAAGAATAGCAACCCCTGCGGAGTGGTTGGATCCGTGAGTCATCCAAATGTCCTCTCCCCATTGACTCTTCCATAACTTTTCGTCTTCTTTACATGAGTGAGTTTCTTGGACGAAAATAAGTAAGTAAGTAAGTAAATTTTATTTATATAGCACGTTTAAACATAGCAGAGCTATCCAAAGTGCTGAACAAAGTAAAAACAAATAGAATAGAATAAAACATAGAAACAACCAAACAACACAGATAGAAACAGCATCAGGAGATAATTAAAATGCCAAGGAATAAAAATAGGTTTTTAATTTACATTTAAAAATAGTAATTGAATGTGCAAGGCGGATGTCCAGAGGCAATTGGTTCCATAGACGTGGGGCGGCAACAGCAAGGGCTCTGTCTCCCTTAGATTTTAGACGGGATCGAGGGACAGATAAAAGAGCTCTGTCTGAAGATCTTAAAGATCTAGTGTGTGCAAGAGGAGTAAGAAGATCTCTAATATATAGGGGAGCTTGATCATTAAGAGCTTTAAAAACAAACAACAGAATTTTAAACTGAATTCTAAAATGGATCGGGAGCCAATGAAGCGAAGCTAAAATTGGGGTGACATGATCGTATTTCTTTGTCCCGGTCAACAGCCTTGCAGCTGCATTTTGGACCATCTGTAGCCGAGCAAGTGATGACTGAGGAAGACCCAAGTTCAAGGAATTACAGTAATCCAGGCGAGAAGTAATAAAAGCATGAATAACCTTCTCCAAATCGTAGAATGACAGAAATGATTTTAGTTTGGAAATTAACCGCAACTGATAAAAACTATTTTTTACAACCAAATTAATTTGTTTGGTTAAACATAAATCAGAGTCAAGAATGACACCAAGGTTCCTGACCTGAGAGGAAACTGAGGGAAAATGGTTAACCAGTTCCTTAGTAAGATTATTTCTCAGTTTTGGTGGGCCAAAGACAATAGCTTCTGTTTTGTCCTCATTAAGTTGGAGAAAGTTAATCGATAACCATTCCTTAATGTCCCGAATACAATCTATCAAGGTCTGAATGGAATCGGCAGCTTTCAAAGGGAGATACAGCTGTGTATCATCAGCATAAAAATGAAAATTAATATTATGCTTCCTTACAATATCCCCCAGTGGACGCATATACAAGTTAAAAAGAAGCGGACCCAGGATGGAGCCCTGAGGTACTCCACAAAAAATAGGGGTAGAAGATGAAGAAAAATTGCCTATCTGCACAGAAAAGGACCTGTCTCTAAGATAAGAACTAAACCACTTCAAGGCTATACCCTTAATACCAAATGAATGCTCTAGACGCCTAATAAGAATATCATGGTCAACAGTATCAAAGGCAGCTGTAAGATCAAGTAAAATCAAAACAGCATTTTTACCAGCATCAACTGCAATTAAAACGTCATTGAGCACTTTTAGCAAGGCAGACTCTGTGCTATGATGGGCAGTAAAACCAGATTGAAGAGGTTCTAATAACTTAGCTGTATTTAAAAACAGGTTCAATTGAGACAACACAACTTTTTCTAAAAGTTTTGATAAAAATGATAACTTAGAGACAGGCCGAAAATTATTCAAGCAACCCTCATCCAAACCTTGTTTCTTAAGCAAAGGCTGAACAACCGCATGCTTAAAACGATTTGGAACTACCCCAGTGTTCAAAGATGAATTAATCAACACTTGAACACTGGGGCCGATTATAGGAAAAGCTGCTTTTAAAATCTCTGATGGAATTATGTCAAGTGGTGTGGTCGTTATCTTCATCTTGTTAACCAGGTCATTTAGTTCTGTTAAAGAGACGTGCTGAAAATTATAAAAGTTAAACGGACTAGCCAACGAATTCAAAAACTGATCTGAAAGATGTATAGGCCTAGTGAAAGATGAACGAATAAATGCCACTTTATCAGCAAAAAATTTTACAAATTTCTCACAGAGTTCTGCCGAGGCTTCCCCGTGAAATTGGCAACTTGGATTAATTACTGAATTTATTGTAGAGAATAAAATCTTAGGTTTAGGGAAGTGTTTAGCAATTAATTCGGAAAAATATTTCGATCTAGCTAACTTAGCAGCATTCTGGAACATAATCAGACACTCTTTAAAGATCTCGACTTTTCTCATTTAAAGAAATGACACAGTTAACCGATTGCGCTTCCACCTCCTCTCCGCTTTACGACAAGCCTGTCTGAGCGAACGGGCATTGTCATCCAGCCAATAATAAAGTTTTTGCTTTGGTTGTTTCATCTTCAAAGGAGCAATCGAATCTAAAATATCAGAACAAGCTGCGTAAAACAGAGAAAGTATATTGTCAGGGCCATAGAAAGACTCAGCATTCAAGATGGAGGACTCAATAGAATTAGCTAGATATTTCTCACTAAACTGAGAGGCGGTGCAAGGGTTTATAAAGCGAGAAAAAGAGCCTGCATGCTTCTTAACCAAGGCTGAACTCACAACAGGAATCGTAAAAATAATGGGCTTATGATCAGAGAAGGAAGCATCTTCAATAAATACATTATCTACAGGGATCCCATATGACATAATAAGGTCAAGTGTATGACCGCGGACATGTGTTGGTTAATCATGTATTGCGTAAATCCAAATGAGTCCAAAACATTACAGAACTCAGAAACCAAGGAACGACCGGGACAGCAAACATGAACATTAAAATCACCCAATAATAACATGCGATCATACAACAGAACAACAGAAGTTAAAAATTCAAAAAAGTCACTTATAAAATTACTGTCGGAGTTAGGTGGCCTATAGATGAGAGCGCAGAGCAGAGCAGAGGAAGAAGACTAATGCTACGCACTGTACTTCAAATGACGAGTAGCTCTGAACAGAGACTGTACGTATTTTAAGTGATTGTTTGAAAACCATAGCAACGCCACCACCCCTACCAGCAGACCTTGGGGTACTAATGAAACAACAGTTCGGCGGACAAAGTTCCTCGAAGACAGACAACTCAGGCCCAGGTCTCCGTCAGAAATAAAATATCCAGGTCATGTCTGGTTAGAAAGTCATTTAGGATAAAAGTTTTGTTGCATATGGATCTAGCATTAACTAGGGCCATATTCAGAGGAGGCTGCGATGACTGAGGCAAATCCAGATGAACAAAATCCAGTTGACGTAGATTTTGACAGTAATAACATCAGCATTATAGTCCTTACAAAAAATAAAGATGGCTGAAGAACAATTCTCTTTACGAGAGAAAAAACAACCTAAGCAATAACAGCTTCTGCCTCTTTAATGTGAGTTTGGAACATTTTAAAGTAATTACAAAGTGCTAGTGTTATTCAAGAATGACTGACTGGGTTAATATAATGTATACAAATATGAATTATTATTAATATATAATAAAACCCTGAGAGAGGATGGAATTCAACCTTATCAGCAGATAAGACATAGCTATTAGAACAGTTACCTGAACAGATTTTCTTGTCCTCTAAAGCAGCAACAGAAAGAGAAGGCACGAACTCGAGAGTTTACAACAAAGTTCTAGAGTGACTCCGTAGGAAACATCTTAAAGGATCTCCACATCCTCTATGAAGGCTCGGGTTCCTCGGAAAAAAGCTTGCTTTCCTTGTTTCCTCGCTTCTTCGATGCGGGGCCACAGCCTTTCTCGAGTCCTCTTGTCAGCCTGAGTGAGATCCTCGCCGAAGCGGAGCCTCTTCTCCCTCGGGAAAGTGTGGTTTCGCGCATTTTTCCAAACGTCATCCCTCGCTGTGCGGAAGGCAAATAGGATAATAACGGAGCGAGGGTGTGTGTTGCCGCCATCCCTCCTTCCAATTCGGTGCACGACATCGATGACTTGACTCATATTTTGTTTAGGGGCTATTTGCTGACAAATGTCAATCACCTTTCTTTTTACGTTTTTATCCCTTTCCTCTGGTAGCCCATACAGCCTTAGAGCCCATCTCCGCCTGTATCTTTCAGTCTCAGTGAGCCGAATTTCCATGCTTTTTATAGTTTTTTCATGACTGTAGCTCAGATAACTTTTTGTTTTCATTTTTCAAAGCTTCAATTTCGACGAAGGCAAAATTAAGGAAGGTTTTCAGCCCTTCAGCTCCTCAGACTTGTTGTCTCTTACCATCAGTTCCAGGTTATCAGCTCTCTGGTTAACTGCAGCCAGAATGTTAGCCTGAAGATCCTCTAGAGACAAGTCGCTCTTTTCTTTCCTTTTTACTTTTGAGGCAGGGCTGGAAGAGGGGCTACCAACCAGTGTTACAACCTCCGAGTCCGTTTAGAAGTCGTCATCCATTTTCCCTCCGTTGTTTTCTTTTTGGCTAGTACCGTAGTTGTGGTCCGTTAGCGTCAGCGCTTGAGCTCTGCCTTTACGTTTCTGTTTCCTATTCTTTTTTTGTTCGGACATAATATGGTGTAAAAAAAGTTACAGACAACAATAATGTAGTTCCACTGTTGTTTAAAGCAAAGTTGGGAGGCTAGAAGATTGTTATTAAGCAAGCCGCTCTGTGGTTGCGACTTAGAATTTAACATGTGGATAACGTCTATGAGGTGCGATTTGTGCATTTACTTTGCAAACTAAGCAATCATCGTGTCAATCGCCGCGTACCTTGCCGTGACCAATGACGACAGACCAATGATATCATGCGTGAGAATGAACGTCTGGATAACATACGTGTGGATAAACGTGTGGATGAACGTCTGGATAACATACATGTGGATAAACGTCTGGATTAATTCTTAGGCTATATTCTATTATCTTTACTATTGTACCTTTTTAATTTTGGATATGATCATAACACACACGTTTTCATGTTTTTGTGGGTTGGGCAACAGTGTAGACACTATAATCAGTATAATAATAATAATTAGGCTAGTATAATTATATTTATTACATGGCTTGGCTGAATTCCAATGTAGAATGCGGTCTGTTATTTCTTGATAACAGACCGCTGCGAAGTATAACAGACCGTTGCCATGAAAAACAGCGCGTTGCTATGTACGCGGAACGGACTATTTTCTTTAGTGGAAGCAATACAATCGTTTTTAAATTAATAAACTCCTTTTTGAATAAATAATTTGTGTCAAATTATTTATTTATTTTGTAGGTAGCCATGTAATAAGCGGGATAATGTATAGTGAGCCGGTTGTTATAGTGAATAACAACCCCTTCAGGCTGATTCAAGATCCCTCCGCTTCGCGTCGGGATCCCGTTCAGCCTGTCGGGGTTGTTATTCACTATAACAACCGGCTCACTATACATTATCCCTTATCCCCAAGATTTAATATAGTAGGACTGCAACAAGTGTTATATTAATTAAGGCGGCCAGTTAGAAAAAGGTAAATCAATTAATTAAATCTTGCAGTTGGTATTTGACAGATTTTACTGCCTACAGCAATTTTATAAAACTAAACATTTAGTAAACATGTCTAAATGAAATGCCTAGGTTAAAAAGGGTGTTAAAAATGACCCAGAAGCTAACCCAGTGATGTGTTAATATCACTGAACTATTGCTATGTTGTTGTGTTAGTATAGTTTTGACCACTGATCTATATAATGACTGGATAGCTCATGACGTTCTAAACTGCCACTAGGCAGTGAAGCCACCGGAAGTGTTCGAGCGGCCATCTTACGATTCCCTACCAGCAGAGGGCTCCAACGCCCGTTATACAGAGATTGGTAGCTCCGACGGCACTTTTAAGATGACCCGCTGTGCAGCATACAAGTGTAAAACGACGTTCACAAAAGAATGTAGGAAAAACTGCCTACAGGTTGTAATTCAATCCCTATAAGTAGTAATTTATATGCAATTGTCACTATGCCCGTGTTTTTTTTCTCCGAGGCAAGAGCTGCTGCTGCTTCAAAAAAGAATGATAAAACAGTCAACAGTAGCCTATAAACCTCAGAGCAGCAATAATCACAATTAAGTGTCCAATAGCGACACCATTTGACAGCTTCAAAAGAGCTTCGTGCAGAGTCCGTTTACCGTTACATTAACCCATACAATTTGTATTATGCATTTCCTGAACATGTACTTGCTAATCAAACACTAAAAAGACCAATAAATTTAAGCTACTATTGATTATTGACAATAAGCTAGGAGTAATAGAATCAAGTATATCTATTAAAAGGCGAGGATAAACAACATCCAGTGAGCAAAAGGTGGATTTCATTTGTCGCAAAATTTGTTGCAGATTTGTTGAGACACTAGAAAAAACTCAGATAAATGTGTTAAATTCTGTAATGGTGATGACTGAAGTAGGTCCAAAGAAGAGTCCAAAAAACATGATCTTATAGCATCAATTTTGTCGCAAAAAAACTTTAGGAAGTTTTCACAGGCCATAGGAGAGGGATCAGGATATAAATTAGAAATCGGATTCAACACATTATTTATAGTATTAAATAGTATTTTTGGGCTGTGTGCATTTTTAGCGATGAGCTCTGAAAAATATTTTGCTTTTGCGAACTTAACAACTTTTTGATATTGGATCATACAGTCCCTAACACATTCATAAGATATTTGTAATTTGTCCCTCTTCCACTTCCTTTCTGCTTTTCTCCATTTTTGTCTAATAGCCCTAGTATCATCATTAAACCAAGGGTGTACACAGCTTCTAGTTCTCTTCAATTTAAACGGGGCAACGACATCCAGTATGTTTGAACATAACGTATTGAACATATTCACTAACTCATCTGGGTTTGCTCCAAGACTGTTTGACTCAATTTCGTGAGTTTTTGAGGAACTAATATAAGCATCCAAGAATTTTTCGGATGTAGATGAGTTAAAAGAACGAGCATACCGGGCTACCGGCACATAAAGTGGTTCAGGGCTAGGAACATCTATATTAAAATAAATAATCTTATGATCAGACAGAAAAAATTCTTTGATAACTACGTTGCTGACTGAAAAGCCATATGATAAGATCAAATCAAGTGTATGCCCTTGTTTATGAGTAGGACCAAAAACAGACTGTTTAAGATTAAAAGTATCAATAGTTTGTAGAAATTCTTTAACCATAGGTTTAGAAGGGCAACAAACATGTATATTAAAATCGACCAATATCAAAATCCTATCTGCATTTGGCACAACAGAGGATAAAAAATCTGAAAATTCACTAATAAAATCCTTATTATACTTTGGGGGTCTATAGACTAATATACATAAAATTGAATTACAGCCACCCTTCTTAAATAGCTGTGCTTCAAAGCATAGGAAAATTATGAAATTTGGCACACTTCTAGTGATGGCCATGAATAGTAAAAGTAGCAATTTTTGAGTCTCTAGGACCAACTCTATAGCGCCACCAGCAGTTCAAAAATTCAACATTGAAATGGTTATAACTTTTGAACCCTTTGATCTAGAAAAATTAAACTTAGTACACTTGATTCCTCTCATCATGCTGATCAGAACCAATATCTTACATGAAGACTCCGCCCATTACAGTAGTGGCCATTTTGAAAAGTACAGTATGCAGTTTTTTTGCTACTCCTCCTTCAAAATTGGTCCAATTTTGTCCAAACATGTGCTCAAATGATCTTTGGACTGAGCCGCACAGAAATGACTGAACAGAATTTTTTGCTATACGGAAAAAAATAAAAATAATTATGTTGCAAAGTTAACAAGGTCGACCCAAAATTGGTTCAGAGGCTGTATCTTGGCCAAGGTTTGATTAATCGAAACGAAAATTTATTCACTTCATCGGAAGCATGATCAGAGGGTGCATGCCAAAGTTGGGAACAGCGCCACCTACGGGTCATGAGATATGGAAAATGGCTATTTTGGCCAATAACTTTTGAACAGTTTGTCAGAAAATCATAAATGTGGTATCTTTGGATTCCTTGCATCATGCCGAATCCGTGGATACTGAATTATCCAAGATCGGATGAACCACGGATGTCTGCCATTTTGAATTTTGTCATAATTTGCAATAACTTTTAAACTATTTGACATATCTTCACAAGATTTAGTATGGATCATCGACACAATGTCCTGAAGGTCCATGAGAAGATTGACCACAGCGCCACCTAGTGTTCCAGAGATATAAGGTATTTTGCAAAAATGCTTATAACTCTTGAAAACATTGTTCAAATTTTTATTTCTTTGTCACTATGTTCCTTGGCTTATGCCGGTTCCGTTGATATCTCATTTGTCATTTTCCTACAACGTGACTATCCGCCATATTGGAACAAATGAAAAACAGTTTTTTCGCTACTCCTCTTGAATCTTGCTCAATTTTGTCCAAAATTTGATCACATGATCTTTGGACTGATCCGCACAGAAATGACTGAACAGATTTCTGATATTCGTTCCGTTCCCGAGATATTCATCTTCAGAGTTGACCTAGCCTGTGTTTTTTGCCTTATGCTAGTTAACTTAGCATAATAATTGGTTAGCATTCTAACCAGATGCCATTCTTTCTAATGTGGCTCTTCAGCTATCAGCAACAAGCTACATTAGCATTAAGATAGCTTAGCATGCTAATCTGGTTAACTTGCTTTTGCGTGCTCATTCTTACACTGAAGCCTCTCTGCAGCTTTTTGATTAAGCATCCTCTGAGTGGCGCAAGCTGCTAATCCACATGCTTCAAGTCCTGAACCATTCTGGTTGTGGGTTCGAACCCAGTGTGGGATGACATTAAAAATTGGCTCTGCGGTGTGTTAAAGTTGCTTGTTTTGATTTCATCCTATATGTACATCTGAAACTATCTCTTCTTCATGTACATTATATTGCTACTCTGTTTGCTCTTCTGGCTCTGCACTGCTTTTGGTGCTTAAATGCTTGCTGCGCTGCTGGCTATCTTAGCATGCTAATCTGGTTAACTTGCTTTTGGTGCTCTCCTTACAGTGAAGCCTTTCCTCAGCAGTTTGTGATTCTATGTCCTCTGAGTGGTGCAATCTGTTAAATCATTTGTTATTCATTCCGAACCATTCCAGTCGTGGGTTCGAACCCAGTGTGAAATGATAAAAAAAATTTGTGTCCATTCTTGTGGCTCCGCATTGCATTACAGCGGTACTTCAGAACTTATGCTAATTGTTTAGCATGCTACCCAGATGCCATTCTTTCTAATATAGCTATTCAGCTATCAGGCTAACCATAAGTTACATTAGCAGTAAGATAGCTTAACATGCTAATCTAGTTACCATGCTATTGTGTGCTCATTCTTACACTGAAGGCTCTCCTCTGCAGCTTGTAACTCTGTGTTCTCTAAGTGGCGCAAGCTGTTAATCCACGTGCTATGAGTCCCAAACCATTCTGGTTGGGGATTCGAATCCTGCGTAGGATGACTACATAAACTTGTGTATTATGTCGAGTCGATTCTTGTATTCAAGCATTCTAGTAATCTTTTGCTCTTCTGGCTCCGCATTGTGCTACAGCGATTCTACCTTCAACATCTTAAGTCTCTGTAAAATTATTAAGCAAACCACAGTGTATGAGTGTAAACCAAATACTAAGTAAAGCAAAAGGCTTTAACTTTGAAGATTGTTAAATCATTTCCAATGTGTAGCAAATGTTAAACCATGTGAATTGTGCAATGTTCAAAAGATTCCTAGTAAAAAATAATGTATCCAAACAACCAAAAGGGCTTGGCCCGGCAAACGCTGCTTGCAGCTTTAATTGTTGTTGTTGTTATTATTATAGTCGTGTAAATACTCTTCAAGTTCAGTGCACTGGCAATATTTACATTCAGTAAGAATAGCAAACCATTTTTTTTTCAAATGTATTGGTTGCAATTGTTTTAATTTACAGCAATGAACAAATGTCAATCACCTAGCAATGAAGACACAAAAAGAAACACGCTGAAGTCAAGTAAATGTAATTACAAACTCTGACAGTACAAAAACTGACAGTGTGTTGAGGGAACACCTCTAGGAACAAACAAACACAGGATGAACGCCCAAAATGTAACAAGGCAGGTAGCAGTCTTTAATTGGGCTTGTTAGTACGGTGACGCATTGCTGCCACATATATAACTTTTTTCCACTCAATTATGTCGTAATAACGAGATCTTATGTCGCAATAACGAGATCTTATGTCGTTTTATCTTTTCTCGTAATAACGAGATCTTATGTCGTTAAAACAACATCTTTTTCTCGTAATAACGAGATGCTATGTCGTTAAAACGACATATTTTCTTGACCTTATAAGGTAGTCATACGTGGAGTCATGTACAAAATATGCCTTTATCCACATAAAATGTATAGCCAATCATTTTTTATCACTTCAATGTTCAAAAATCGGAAGCAATAGCAGCCCCCAATGGACATTCATGTTAAAATATCAAATTCTGCACACACCTTATTAATAAACCATACTATCCTACAGAAAAGCAGATGAGCCCGAATATGAACGCAACGCATTTAAGCATTTAACCCTAACCCCCACGTTAAGCGTTTTCCTCCCATAAAGAAAATAAAGGTGTCTTTCGAAGCCGGTGCACAGCAAATCCTTTAACCCTCTGGAGTCTGAGCTGTTTTCTGGGCCCTGGAGGTGTTCTGACATGCTCTGACATTTGTTGTTTTTTCAGTTATTCATAAACATGTTAATGGCAAAGGTGTAAATTCACTCTATAAAGCACAAACACAAATCATATCTGATCAACATGCTTGTAAATCTTTGTGTTTTTAAGAAAATAATGTTTATGCGTGGTTATTTGAAAAAATAAAAATGAAAGTTGCTGAAATAACACCACAAAACATATAGTAAATATGTGTCCACAAGACTTTTGACAAATGGATCTTGTTCCCTAGTGTTTTTTCTTCAAAATTATGTGAAAATCATCCTGCCTTATCGTTTTCATAAAACAATACATTGATTTAAACGTTGTAAAACAGTTTTTTATGTCAGAAGAGGTTTATGCATGGGAGTGGTAATGGCTATAAATATTAATGAGATTCAGACCAGGGTGTGACATAGACACCCCCCCAATGACTTAATGGCCCATCACAGCCTGAACAAAGAAGTAGAGGAGGTTGTTTTTTTTTTATTGTAATTCCTCTATGTGGAGAGGACATAAAAACGCTTTTAAAAAAGCACATTTTACAAACCTACGTTTTGCGCATGTGCTCCTTCACGCACTTTTTCAGTCAGAACACAGCAATGAGAGGAGGACGCGCTGAAAACTGTAATGCTGTTCTCTTCCTTCATAACTTGTACTGAGAAAGTTTGAAGATCCATCCTCAAAGATCCATCAAAAGTAATGATTATGAATATGTAAAATATTGCAATAAGACATTGTAATTGTTTATTAACTTCTGGCAAAGATGAATTTGACGATAGGCTATTGACTCGCGATCTTCAGCAGTAGGCTAGTGAACGCACCGGAGAAATGCACATTTATTAGGCTACATAGTTTTTTGTTTTGGATGGTTTTGTTTAAAACCAGCTTTCTGTAAATATATTTCACATTTTTTAGACATGTGAGGCGAGTAGACTACGGTCTGGTTAATGATGATCTCCAGTTCGAGCCCCTTATGTCGTGATGGCTTTTTGTGTATTAAATTTGTTAATGAAAATAATATTAAAATTAAGATACAATTAATACAAAACGAAATTCGTTTTAAAGAAAGGATTTGTGCTTTCTGTTTTGAGGTCTCTGTGAAAGTTTGAAAGTCTGCTGCTTTCAAAGCGCTCGCGTCCATAATGGAGAACTGTCACATTGTTTTTTCCTCATAAATGCGAACACGTGTCAACTAATGCAAGTAAATTTAAAAGACTTACTCACCCGAAATATTATCCACGGCTGGATCAAGTCGCTCAACGTTCGTTGCTCAAAATACAAACGTTCGTCGACTCTTCAGAGTCCAGCTCTTCTTCTGAGCAAAATTTGAACTCGTGATATTCCAACAGCGCAGGAATGTGAATGAATGAAACTTGCTGGTTTGAAGCATAGAGGTTTGAAGGCATTTCAGGGGGCGTTTACCTCATTTTGCATAGATCACCTCAGCACATTATCTTATGAATAGCGCGCTCTGCGAGTGGGTGTGAACTCATTATCGATAATGAGATGAGACGGGAGAAACTGTGCTTCTATTTAGTTTCATACAGATTACATTGCAGGAGAATATTTGTTTTGAATTTGAATTGTTTTATTTAAAAGTAGAAATTTAAAGCTTTCTTTAGACGCATGTTTCATGGTTGTGTGATAAGTATTAGCTGAGTTTCAGTTCATTTTCCAGACTTGTTTCAGAAAGATTTTTGCGGAGACAGAGTGAGCTGAAAGCGCACCCTGTTTATTTTATTTATTTAAAAATAAAAACAAGGTTTTGATGTTAATGTGAGTGTACACAAAAAAAAGAAGACACTCTATAGTTTATAATCATGTATTTATTTTATTTTTATGACCACAAATTACGGATTTTTTTAAGTTTATGTTGCTGCTATGTGAAAAAAATCCAGCAAAACGCGCCGGCGCGTTTCTCGACCTCAGAGGGTTAAATGTTATTCAATGAAAAATGAAAAACATAAGTAGGCAATAAAATAAACAAATTATTGTGGCATTTATTAGCCCTCAAACAATATTTATTTTAAAGCCTAAACGAATTTGTTTAAAGAAAAACACCAGCGTTGGGCGTTTACTTGGGCTAAGTGTTTCAGCCACCCTTTTCAAACTGGCGCAAGAAAATGCAACATAATTTGATTAGTTAAACATGAAGAGGACTTATCCGTCTGGCATGGCCGCTCGCTCTAACGTTAACCTATAAATGTTCGCTATTATTACGCGCATATGCGAGTGTTTGTGCGGAGTGTGGAGGCGCCGGTGCCATCACTCGCATTTTCCTATCAACAGTGGAAACAACTTAAAATACTCCATCATTTATGGTCATACAGAAAAGAATAATACATCAGTCGCCACTACTTTTATTTGTGTAAACTCACAACAAGAAGAAAACGTGCTTTTGTAAAATAAAATAGAACGAACAGGGCGCGCTTTCATGATCTCCGTGAATTGGAGCGCGTCTCAAAAATAAACTGAAAAACAGTGTATAGACAAGCCTCACAGACATGAGAAATATAGCTATCTATATAAAGCTTATAAAAAATGTCCACCAACGAAAAAAATGCGGTACCATCTGATTATGTAATCCTGTCCGTATGAAAGGCGCATCTAGGTTACATTACAGCGGAGATGTATGGAGATGTTTGCTGGCAGCCTACATTGATTTAGAAAAGACTAGTTTATTAATAAACAGTTAAAATGCTTCGTTATTTTTTTCAAACACATTTATTATCATTAGCCTACTTTTGCCGGTGCTTTGCGGCAAGTTTTATGCATGCGCTTGAGCGCGGAATATAGGCTATAGCCTATGCAGCCAGGATTGAATATAAACGTGTGATTAGTCCTAATTGCTTAAATGAATGACTAGTCTAGACAAGTCTATGGCAACTCTAATCAATACAGTGTGTTATGAATGATCATATCCCAAATTCCCAAATTAAAAAGAATATTAAATACAATATTAAAGAAAATAGAATTTAGCCAGTGTTATCCAGACGTTTATCCACACGTACGTTATCCAGACGTTTACCCAGACGTTTATCCACTCGTACGTTATCCAGGCGTTTATCCAGGCGTATTATCCACACGTACGTTATCCAGGCGTTTATCCACACGTATTATCCACACGTTTATCCACACGTACGTTATCCAGGCATTTATCCAGGCGTATTATCCACACGTACGTTATCCAGGCGTTTATCCACACGTATTATCCACACGTTTATCCACACGTACGTTATCCAGGCGTTTATCCAGGCGTATTATCCACACGTACGTTATCCAGGCGTTTATCCACGCGTATTATCCACACGTTTATCCACACGTACGTTATCCAGGCGTTTATCCAGGCGTATTATCCACACGTACGTTATCCAGGCGTTTATCCACGCGTATTATCCACACGTTTATCCACACGTACGTTATCCAGGCGTTTATCCACGCATATTATCCACACGTACGTTATCCAGGCGTTTATCCACGCGTATTATCCACACGTTTATCCACACGTACGTTATCCAGGCGTTTATCCACGCATATTATCCACACGTACGTTATCCACGCGTATTATCCACGCGTATTATCCACGCGTATTATCCACACGTACGTTATCCAGGCGTTTATCCACGCGTATTATCCACACGTACGTTATCCAGGCGTTTATCCACGCGTATTAACCACATGTTTATCCACACGTACGTTATCCAGGCGTTTATCCACACGTTTATCCACACGTACGTTATCCAGGCGTTTATCCACGCATATTATCCACGCGTATTATCCACACGTTTATCCACACGTACGTTATCCAGGCGTTTATCCAGGCATATTATCCACACGTACGTTATCCAGGCGTTTATCCACGCGTATTATCCACATGTTTATCCACACGTACGTTATCCAGGCGTTTATCCACGCATATTATCCACACGTACGTTATCCAGGCGTTTATCCACGCGTATTATCCACACGTTTATCCACACGTACGTTATCCAGGCGTTTATCCACGCGTATTATCCACACGTTTATCCACACGTACGTTATCCAGGCGTTTATCCACGCGTATTATCCACACGTACGTTATCCAGGCGTTTATCCACGCGTATTATCCACACGTTTATCCACGCGTACGTTATCCAGGCGTTTATCCACGCGTATTATCCACACGTTTATCCACGCGTATTATCCACACGTTTATCCACACGTACGTTATCCAGGCGTTTATCCACGCGTATTATCCACACGTACGTTATCCAGGCGTTTATCCACGCGTATTATCCACACGTTTATCCACACGTACGTTATCCAGGCGTTTATCCACGCGTATTATCCACACGTTTATCCACACGTACGTTATCCAGGCGTTTATCCACGCATATTATCCACACGTACGTTATCCAGGCGTTTATCCACGCGTATTATCCACACGTTTATCCACACGTACGTTATCCAGGCGTTTATCCACGCATATTATCCACACGTACGTTATACAGGCGTTTATCCACGCGTATTATCCACACGTTTATCCACACGTATGTTATCCAGGCGTTTATCCACGCGTATTATCCACACGTACGTTATGCAGGCGTTTATCCACACGTATTATCCACTCGTTTATCCACACGTACGTTATCCACGCGTATTATCCACACGTACGTTATCCAGGCGTTTATCCACGCGTATTATCCACACGTTTATCCACGCGCACGTTATCCACGCGTATTATCCACACGTATTATCCACACGTTTATCCATACGTACGTTATCCAGGCGTTTATCCACACGTTTATCCACACGTACGTTATCCACACGCAAAGTAATAAAAAATCCTTACACAGCTACGTCGCCGCCACGTCACTGCGCACTTTGAGCGCAGCTCCAACACGTGGCCGTGACGTCTAACGTCTCATATCTTACGTCTGACGCCTGATTACTATGGGATTTTGGCCAGACGACTGGCGAGCGTATACACGTTAGTTCACCTCTCAGTTTGCTTCGCGATCGCCAAAAAGTGCACAAATCACACCTCATAAAAAAGTGCACAAATCACACCTCATAAACGTCTGCACGTCTTAACGTCTATGGAAGGCCAAAAGGGCCAAAACGTGTGAAACTGCCGTGTTAACACGTAAATTATTGGACATTAGCACCACTGGTTTGGTGCTCTTGCTCAGCTTGTAAAAAGCAGTTTTTAATGTGAAAATACATGTTGAAGACGTCTTCTCAGGACATCTTTTCATATTTCTAAAGCGTCTTTTTATTATTATTTGTTAGAGATTAAGATCATTAAGCCTCATGAATCTGAGATTCTGTTTTTCGTATATTTAATCGTATGTTTTTCGTAGTTTATATATATATATATATATATATATATATATTAGGGCTGTCAAAAGATTAATCGCGATTAATCGCATCCAAAATAAAAGTTTGTGTTTAAATGTGTGTATTGTGTGTATTGTGTATAATTAAATTTGTATCTGGAAATACACACACATGCATGTATATTTAAGAAAAATGTGTTATTTATATATATATAAAAAATATATTTATATATAGTATAAATTATATATACATATATACAGTATATGTATGCAAATATTTCTTAAATATATACATGCATGTGTGTGTATTTATATATACAAAATATTTATACACAGTACACACACATATATTATTTAAACACAAACTTTTATTTTGGATGCGATTAATCGCGATTAATCTTTTGACAGCCCTAATATATATATATATATATATATATTTATTTATTTATTTATTAGGGCTGTCAATCGATTAAAATTTTTAATCGCATTTAATCGCACATTTTTTTATTTGTTCTAAATATACCTTAAATTAATACTTTTCAAGTTTGTAATACACTAATCAAAGTGGGCATGGATAAATATAGATGCTTTATGCAAATGTATGTTTATTATTGAAACCATAGTCAATATAGAGCATGAAGACGAGACATGTTTCAAAGGTCATAGATGTTTTTCAAAGAACTTGTTCATGTCTATTAGACACATGTAGAAAGAACAAAGAAATACCAGGTTCCCATTACTTCTCTTTCTTTGCACTGAGCTATTCACTAACACAAACATGTTTAGATTTTTGCATGACAGGGCAGCTCTTCTAAAAATGCTAAATGTACATTTATTATTTATTATTACATTAGTTTGTCTCTCTCTGTGCCCATTTTGATGAAGCTAAATTCCCAACAAAACTGTTTTCATTGGTATATTTTACTGTTTCTGTTGTCAAACAACGGAATGAATATGAAATGGTGACTGAAACGCAGATCGTCTTGTCCTTAAGACATAACCAGCTCTCCGTTCCCAGATGTTAATCTGCACAAAAATCCTGCTAATCGAGCCGTCGTCTGGTGAAATCAAATACATATAAAGACAATATCTGTGCTATGATTTCGGCTATACTTGCATGTAAAAGCAACATAATATCTGTTATCATAATATCAGTGTTTAACTTAATTAAAGCAGAGAGAGAGAGAGAGAGAGAGAGAGAGAGAGAGAGAGAGAGAGAGAGAGGATTAAGACACTTTTATTTTAACAACAATTATAGACAAACATGTTTGTTCAACACAATATGATGATGATAACAATCACTCATCATCACAACAAATAAATAAATAAAAATAAAAAAAACATTAAAATTTCAACACCAATTCATCTTCATAAACTGTACATAAGACATGGTTTAGCCCCCAAATTTCCATAAAACACTCTAAACGCCCAACCAATTTATAGTACGCATATTCCACTCTGAGACGAGAACCCACTAGGCCCAAAAACATGAAAATTGGATTTACTGCACTTTGTCCTAATATCTTATTTTTTCTAGTTTTCCAGATGGCTAATTTTGCATTACCAAATAGGAAATTGAGTAAAACCAAAACATTCTTTTGCTCAACGGTGTACTTTGGACCAAAGATGAACAACTGAAAAGAAAAAGTTTCACCCAAAGATGTAACCCACTCTGTTAACAATGAAAACAAGTCCATCAACCTTGTACATTGCATGAACAAATGAAAGACAGATTCAGTCTCTACACAAAAAGGACAACCCGCACTAACACTAGGATCAAGATGCACCACATGTCTGTTTGTAGCTATAGATCCGTGTACAATCCTCCACTGGAGGTCACCAGTCCGCTGGTCAATCGGACGTTTGTACAGGATACGCCAACTACCTTTAGGGGAAGAGTCAGTGCCAAAAACCTCTGTCCATTTCGTCGAAAGAACCCCAGTCAAAGAAAGTAAATTAGACACCTTTACACAGGTGACATAAAGGGCTTTCTTTCCCACTGACTCAAATCCATCCATTTGTGGAGTTCTGAATGACAATAGACCTTTCCTCTCTTCCTGCCAGTCCCCCACCGCAGCTCTTACAGTCAGAAAAGGGAAACAATACTCACATCCACTTCTCCATTCATCTATTATAGCTGGATTGTCCAAGAAAGAACGATAGTTAAAATCCAGTTCTCCAATCACCTCTGTGATGAGCTTTTGTAATACTCTTGTTGACTTAACCCCAGCTTTCCTGCCCAAGGATTCCACACTGGTGTGTAGTAAATGCCCCAGCTTCGTGCACCCAGCAGACAGTAGACGCGCACGCAGAAAGGCTGAGGATAAAAGTCTTGAAGGCAGGAAAGAGTTAAGAAACAATGGCTCCTCCAACAGCCACATCCCCGCAGGCGCTTCAGGTGATCTTGAAAATACAAAAACTTTCCAGGCTTCCAGAACAGATTTATAGAAAGGAGTCAGATCTGTAAGCTCAGTCTCTTCTAGCTTCATCAGAAACAAATGCTTATCAAGTCCCATTCCACCAGCTCTTCTCAAAAGTGCCACTGCAGTGTCAAACCAGGCGCTGTCATTGTTGTATAACAGTCTCTGGGCAGCTTGTAAACGAAATGTCATTAGCCTGGACCTGATATCCACCAAACTGTGGCCTCCTTCTGCCATCGGAAGAAACAGTACAGAGGAGCGCACCCAATGTTGTCCGGACCAGAAAAAGTTCACCAACTTTCTTTGTACTTCTTGCACTAATCCAGCCGGTGGTTGTAACACATTAAATCTGTGCCATAATGTGGAAGCAACCAAGTTATTGACAATCAAGACTCTCCCCCTGTAGGATAGCTTGGGTAGCAGCCAAGTCCAGCGAGACAATCGGGTGCATACTTTCTCCATTACACCCTCCCAATTTAACTTCTGAAAGTCGTTTGAACCAAAATGAACTCCCAAAACTTTTAACCCTGCTTTGCCCCAATTAAGCTTCCCTGGCAGTGATGGCAAAACGTGTAAAGGATCTTGACCTGCCCAAAAAGCCTCGCTTTTGTCCCAATTTACCTTTGCTGATGAAGCCTTCTCATATAAATGAAGGACTTCAGACAGAGCAGTAATATCTTGCCCACCGCTAACCAACACAGTCACATCATCAGCATAAGCAGTAATAGAGACATTTGTATTCTGAGTCACATTTGGTATTGAAAACCCACCTAAAGTCTTTCTTAAATTAAAAAGTAGAGGTTCAATAGCAATACTGTACAACAAACCAGACAATGGACAACCTTGCCGTATTCCTCTTTGAACAGAAATTGGTTTACTCAAACCGCCCCCAACTTTTACCATACACGAAGCGCCAGCATAAAGGAGTTGTATCCAATTTAAAAAGCCTTCCCCAAACCCAAAAACTTTAAGTAAGTTGAATAAATAACTGTGATCTACCCGATCAAAAGCTTTTTCCTGATCTAGGGCAACTAATCCAACTCCTAAATTAAATGTTTTACAAATGTCTAGAATGTCTCGTACTAAAAACAAATTATCCATTATTGACCTATTTGGTATGCAATATGTCTGATCTTTATGCACTATTGTGTGTACGTATTTCTTTAACCTATTGGCAAGACATTTTGACAAGATCTTGTATTCCGTGGTCAATAAGGCAACAGGCCTCCAGTTCTTTAACAAAGACAGATCTCCCTTTTTAGGAAGCAAAGAAAGAACGGCACGACGACATGTGACAGGCAAAAATCCATCTTTGAAACATTCACAGAAAACCTCAAAAAGATCAACACCAAGAAGGTCCCAAAAGTGTTTATAGAACTCTGATGTCAACCCATCAACACCAGGGGAGCGCCCCGAGCTGAGCTGTGTGGCAGCAGATGAAAGTTCCTCAACCGTTAAAAAAGAGTCCAAGGCAGTCTTAGAATCAGAGTCCAATTTAGGAAGGCCTTGAAATAACTGCTCAGCACAGTCCAAGTCACAATGTTCTGCAGTATATAAAGAGGAATAAAAGTCCACTGCATGATGACGCATTTCTGCAATGTCAGTGGTGACCCTTCCATCGGGCAGACGGAGGCAGGCCATTTGTTTGTGCTGTGCTACTGAACGTTCCAAGTTAAAAAAATATGAACTTGGGGCATCCATCTCATTTACTGCAATAAACCGAGACCTCACCAAGGCTCCTTTCACCCTTTCATTTAAAAAGGACCCCAACTCACTCTTTTTTTGTTGTAAACAATGAGACAAACCAGGATCATGTCTATCCAACAAATCTTTCTCTATTGAATCTATGGATCTCTCAAGAGTTTGAATAGCTTTCTTTATCATATTTGTGGAATTAACTGTATATTGCAGACAAAACATTTGTATTTGTGTTTTTCCAATTTCCCACCATTGTCTTAAACTTTCAAAAGTATGTTTTTTTTTTTCCAACATTCCCAGAAAACTTTAAAATGTTTACAGAAGTTAACATCTTGTAATAATTTGGCATTAAAGTGCCAATATGAAGATTTCCTTGAAGACTTTGATAACACCAATGACATTAAAACCATATGATGGTCTGAAAACCCCACTGGAAAAATTGAGCACTCAACAACCCGATTACTAGAACATTTAGATATATAGATTCTGTCCAAACGGGCAGCACTCACTCTATCATCAGATACTTTTACCCAAGTATATTGTCTGGCAGTATTATGTTTAATCCTCCACATATCTAATAGTTCAGCTTCTTTTACTATTTTAGACAGGTAAATGGAAGATTGCATATGAGGTTCCTCAGAACTTCGATCAATGGTAAAATTTTCTGTGCAATTCCAGTCTCCCCCAACTATCACATTATCATTATTGTGACACTGTTTCAATATTCCACTTAAAATCTTAAAAAACGTGATTCTCTCATGTCCCACATTCGGTACATACACATTTATGAAACAAAAAAGAAAACCTTCAATTTCAGCCTTCACTAAGACAAGACGACCTTTTATAACTTCTTCAGAGCTTAAAATATTAACTCTAGTTTCTGGAGAAAAAAGAATTGCCACACCTGCACTAAAATTTGTCCCATGACTAAGTATCTGTTGCCCCTTCCAGCACATTTTCCAATCGGCTTCATTATCTACATCACTATGAGTTTCCTGAAGTAATACAACATTTAATCTCTTTATCTGTATACTTTCTAATAACAAATCACGTTTATGTCTATCTCTACCACCATTAACATTAATGGAGCCCACCCTCAAATTATCCATACATGTATTTAAGAGGAGGAAAGACAGACATAACAGAAAAAGAAAGAAGGAGAAGCAACCCATGTGATGCATTCCTGATCAGTTTAAGAACTTTTTTTTCCTTTCTTACATTTTCTTATCACTGTAAGATGCTTCTTTAGTCGAAAACGCTTCTTTTCACTCAGAATATCAAAACCAACTGCTTTTTGAAGAACTGTAACAGACCTAACAAACTTCTCAATGTCTGGGAAAAAGTCTTTAACATTCACCTGTTTGCCAAAAGTATCATCCAAGAAGTGATTTATTTCCTCAAGGGGATATAAGGAAATTTCCTTTTGAAGATCTCCCTGTGAGCCCTCAATGTCAATTGAATCTGTCTCATCAGACATGGCATCAATACTATCATTACCTATACAAGTTAATAACCCACTCGGATTAATTTCATCAGATTCCTCACCATTATAGTTACTTTGCTCAACGTTGCTGATACCTGGTACAATAACACAAGTTCCAGCTACGGCGTTCTCGGCATTCCCGCTACGAGTAACGTCACTAGCGCTGCACTCAGCTGACTGTATTGGCACCGCAGACACTGGCTCAGAGATGACACGCGCTACTGTACCAGTATCTGACTGTAACCCAGAAGGACCTGCGATTTCATTGTCAACTGAGATGATCACAGCATCAACCTCCCCCTCTGAAACTATTTGTTTCGCTCCTCCGTGCTCTTTGCGTGGACACGCAATCCGCTTATGCCCTATGTCACCACAATCAAAACATCGCAAGTTGCCAGTAGTTGCATAAACCATATAAGATCTCCCTTCATGCTTAACACGGAAAGAAACATCCAAAGTATTTTCTGGAGAGTCCAAAAACATATACACTTGTCTTCTAAAAGACTGAACATGTTTTAAAGACGGATGTTTACAACCTAAAGAAATCGTTCTGAACTCGCTAGCAAACTTACCGAATCTCACTAATTCACATTCCAACGCCTCATTAGAAATGAAAGGCGGAATATTTGAAATAATGATTTTACTAGAAGGTGCATAAAGCGGAGTAACCTGCACAAGATTATCACGTATGACAATACCATTTTCAATCAACCTACAAGCAGTATTTTTCTCTTTTACAAATACAACAACCGCTTTATTCATTCGGGAGGCATAAATAATACTTTCAAAGCCTACCTCATCTCCCACTGCCACGAGAACGTCCTCTACCATAACACCGTCATCAGGTACACACCGCACACCATGCTGCAAAGATAGAGATGGCGTCTCCTGAGACGCCATCCTATCGCGCAACTTAGTTGCGCTCAAAAATTAACCGCTTACCAAAAAACAAACAAACTGTCAGAACATGCAAAAAAGGAAAAAAAAAAAAAAAAAGTGAAAAAAAAAAAGTGAAAAAGAAAAAAGAAAAGACAAGAAAAAAAGGAGGGAAAAAAAGAAAGAAAAAAAAGGGTTTTGCAGGTCAGTTCTCACTCAACACCTCACCCCAAAAACTCCCAACACGCAGAGAGAGAGAGAGAAGAGAGAGAGAGAGAGAGAGAGAGAGAGAAGTGTGCGCGCGTGCTGTGAGACCGGTAGATTCTCAGAAACTAAATAAGGTTTGGCCGCTTTGTTGAAGGGAAACAATCACTAAAGGGGTCTGCAATGTCGCTAAGTTAGCAACACTGTGTATCTCCAACTAGGGGTTGGGCCACGGGTCAAACAAAAAATATGCGCTGCGTTAATCGCGCGTTAAAAAAATTAGTGCCGTTAATATGATTTTGCGTTAACGCGTTATCAATCGATTAAAAATTTTTAATCACATGATTGTCATGAGTTAACTCGCGATTAATCACATTTAATTGCTCATTTTTTATTTGTTCTAAATGTACCTTAAATTAGGCTAATACTTTTCAAGTTTGTAATACTCTAATCAACATGGGCATGGATAAATATGGATGCTTTATGCAAATGTATGTTTATTATTGAAACCATAGTCAACATAGAGCATGAAGACGAGAAAGTTGCACCCCTGGGGGGCAGGAGCATCCCAAAGTTGCCCCATTGACTTACTATGGGGAAGGAACGTCCCATGAAACACACATGCTTTTCCTACTATGGTAAATTGCATAGGGACTTTGTATTGAACGTAGCTCTGGATCACAGTGTCATAGAGACAAGGAGGAGGGCTCATTTTACTCAGACGACCAATCAGTCTCATTGTGAAGCTATCAAGCCACGCCCTAGCAACTATTTAGAGCCCCTTAGCAACAAGTTCCATAGACTTCCATTGAAAGAGTTCAAAGAGATATCTCCAGACTGAATTGTCATAGAAACATGGGGGTGGTCTCATTTGACTTGGGGCAGCAAACAGCCAATCATGAATCACCTCAACACTTCCAAGCCCCTCCCTAGCAACCATTGTCGAGCACCTTAGCAACCAAAATCCAAAGAGGGATATCTTCCATTCTGAATGTCACAGAGGCATGGGAGTTGGTTTGTATCATTCATAGTGTCAAGAAGCCTTTGGAGTTTCATAATTGGCAGCTGCCAAGCCACTCCATAGCAACCAAACAGAGTACCCTAGCAACCAAAATTCAAAGAGGGATATCTTCCATTCTGAATGTCACAGAGAAATGGGAGTACCAACTCATTTCAACCAAACAGAGTACCCTAGCAACTAGGGCTGGACGATTTTGGCTAAAATCATAATCGCAATTAATCGAACAAGTTACCTCGATTACGATTATTGAACGATTAATATTATTTTTAATTTTTTTTCTCATGTCACTGGCAAGGCTTATACTGTAAATATGTTCATGGTTATTTTTTCTAATGAAAGAGTGCATAATCCTATCTTTGTGATTCTAAAATAAGGAAACACACAGATAGCTATTAATGCTTATTTATTAAATATTTCAAACAACTGAATCAAACAAAGCATACAATGCTTGAAATAAAAACGTCTTATAAAAAAGTAATTTAAGTTTTAATGTAAAAAGAAACTTTCCTAAAAATGTAGAAAATAAAGAACTTTTAAAAATAGTTCTTTTTGTAAACAAAATAAATTATTGTAAATATTGCCATGCCATCTTAAAAGTAAAATATAACTTGTATCTCTTGTAAACAAAATAAATTATATTTGGTAATGTGATTGTACGGTGACGCATTGCTGCCACATACATTATTATTTTTCGTAATAACGAGATCTTATGTCGTTTTAACGACATCTTTTATCGTAATAACGAGATCTTATGTCGTTTTAACGACATCTTTTATCGTAATAACGAGATCTTATGTCGTTTTAACGACATCTTTTCTTGTAATAACGAGATCTTATGTTGTTAAAACTGCATCTTTTCTCGTAATAACGAGATCTTATGTAGTTAAAACGACATATTTTTCTCGTAATAACAAGATGTTATGTCGTTAAAACGGCATCTTTTTGCCCTTATAAGGACATGTGTAGTCATGTACAAAATATGCCTTTATCCAAATAAAATTGACAGCCTATCGCGCCTTTATCACACGTTCAAAAAGCTTAAGCAAATAGTAGCAGCCCCCAATCAGGCAAAATTAATCAATGAGGCCCTTTTTTGAAAATATATTTTATTTAGGCTTTTTTATATTTTATATATGTTTTTTTTTAATATGATATATTATATAGGCCTAATAAGATTTTATTTTTGTTAATAGGCAATCTTCATAACCTAGAGATAGAATTAAACAAAAAGTAGTCAAAACACATCTAACAGAACATAGCCTATAAGTTGTTTATTTTTTACAACATTGTGTTCTTATTTTGTTTAATTATCGAAATGTCAATCTTCGTCTTTATAACAGAAGATACAATACAATACAAAAATCTTCAAGATGCATAACGGATTGTCACCTTATAAACAGTGCTTTTTTAATGGAATAATACACCCTTATAATAAAGAAAAAGCTTCAGTGATAAAGAATATGAACGCAATGCATTTAACATTATGCATTATACATTAAGCGTTTTCCTTCCATAGAAACCCTTTATTATAAAGAAAATAGGTGGCTCTTAACGTGTCTTTCTTTGGGAGGATGGAATTGCGGTGCACATCAAATATTCAATGCATTCAATGCAAATATTCAAAGGTATTCAATGCAAAACAAAAATTTTAAATACAAGTAGACAATAAAATAAACAAATTATTGTGGCATTAATTATCCCATAAACAAAATTTATTTTAAAGCCTAAACGAATTTGTTTAAAGAAAAACACCAGCGTTGGGCGTTTATCTGTAGGCTAAGTGTTTCAGCGGCCCTTTTCAAACTGGCGCAATAAAATACAACATAATTTGATTAGTTAAACATGAAGAGGATTATCCGTCTGGCATGGCCGCTCGCTCTAACGTTAACCTATAAATGTTTGCTATTATTAAGCGCATTTCCAAGTGTTTGTGGGGTGTGTGAAGCGCGCACATGGATGGAGGCGCCGCTGCCATCACTCGCATTTTCCTATCAACAGTGGAAACAACTTAAAATACTCCATCATTTCTGGTCATATACAGAAAATAATAATACATCAGTCGCAACTACTTTTATTTGTGTAAACTCACAACAACAAGAAAACGTTGTGCTTTTGTAAAATAAAAGAAAACGAACATGGCGCGCTTTCATGATCTCTGTGAATTGGAGCGCGCCTCAAATATGAACTGAAAAACAGTGGACAAGCCTCACAGACATGAGAAATATAACTATAAAGTTTATAAAAAAAATGTCCACCAACGAAAAAAAATCCAATCGAAAGCAAATACGGTACCATGATTATGTAATCCTGTCCGCATCTACATTACAGTGGATATGAATGGAGATCTGTATGCAGGCAGCCTACACTGATTTAGAAAAGACTAGTTCATTAATAAACAATTAAAATGCTTTGTTATTTTTTTCAGATGGGCTACATTTATTATATCATTAGCCTACTTTTTCCGGCGCTTTGCGGCAAGTTTTATGCATGCGCTTGAGTGCGGAATATAGGCTATAGCCTACATGCACCCAGCATTGAATATAAACGTGCGATTAGTCCTAATTGCTTAAATGAATGACTACTAGTCTAGAAAAATCCTTAAGTCTATAGCAATTCTAATCAATAGCCTACATTTAATATCTGACATTATTTCATTAGTAATTAGTATCCAGCTGTTCACATTCGAGTTAGCATAATTAATGAACTAATAAAATAATAAAATAAAATTTAAATTAAGATACTATCCATATATTTATAAAGCATTGCTTATTCCACCACACAAAGGACTGTTTATAAGGTTTATAAGGCTGTATCTAGAAGATTTTTGTATTGTATTGTATCTTCTGTATAAAGACGAAGATTGACATTTCGTGAATTAAACAAAATAAGAACACAAAGTTGTAAAATTTTCTGTTAGATGTGTTTTGACTACTTTTTGGTTAATTATAGGGTAATGAATGAAGATATAGCCTATTAACAAAAATAAATCTTATAATATATTAGATTAAAAAAACGTATAGGCCTATTTAAAATATATTTTCAAAAAGGGCCTTTTTGATAAATTTTACATGATTGGGGGCTGCGACTCTTTGCTTAAGCTTTTTGAACGTTTGATAAAGGTGTCAATTTTATTTGGATAAAGGCATATTTGTACATGACTACACATGTCCTTATAAGGGCAAAAAAAGGATGTCGTTTTAACGACATAACATCTCGTTATTACGAGAAAAAAGATGACGTTTTAAACGACATAAGATCTCGTTATTACGAGAAAAGATGTTGTTAAAACGACATAAGATCTTGTTATTACGAGAAAAGATGTCGTTAAAATGACATAAGATCTCGTTATTACGAGAAAAAGATGTCGTTTTAACGACATAAGATCTCGTTATTACGAGAAAAGATGTTGTTAAAACGACATAAGATCTCGTTATTACGAGAAAAGATGTCGTTAAAATGACATAAGATCTCGTTATTACGAGAAAAGATGTTGTTAAAACGACATAAGATCTCGTTATTACAAGAAAAAGATGTCGTTTTAACGACATAAGATCTCGTTATTACGAGAAAAGATGTTGTTAAAACGACATAAGATCTCGTTATTACGAGAAAAGATGTCGTTAAAATGACATAAGATCTCGTTATTACGACATAATTGAGGGGAAAAATAATATGTATGTGGCAGCAATGCGTCACCGTATGATTGTGCTCCAAGTGTTAAAGGGGTGGTAAAACACCTTTTTTCGAAGGCTTGATTGTGTTTGTGGGGTGCACTGTCATATGTGTTCATGCTTCGTTTTAAAAAATTCGCATTATTTTTCACATATTTAACCATTATTCTACACTGCTCTGTCCCTCCTTGTAAAAACGGTCGGATGATTTCCTGGTTCTATGAAGCCCCGCCCTCAAAAATACGCAATGGGCTCAGATTGGTTAGCTGGCCCAGTGTGTTGTGATTCGCTACTACCACAACAACTCTTTTTCAAAGCAACATAAAATGGCCTCGCCCCCTTTATGTATTGTGTTCCCAGAGGAGGGGTTTATGTAAATATTGGGTTTAGTGATGTCAGCAAGCCCACAGGAATGTCGTGTAGTCCTTATCAGCCGTTTCTGTAGTTTCTTAGAAATTGATTTCTTTAAAAGCAAATATCTCCCTTTGCTTTAAACTTTGAACGTTGTAACTTTGCAGATGTTGTTTATGCTCAAACAGCAACATTACACACTAACTAAAGTTAGAAAAGTGAAATCGTGTTTTACCACCCCTTTAAAACAGGTATTACCTTTGGACGCTATAACAGTATTTCTGCAGTGTTTGCAATTGACTTGAGTTTGTTCGGTGTCGTCTTTATTGAAGCCAAAATGTGTCCAAACGACGCACACTGCGTGTTTCTTTGGTACAAGCGGCTCCGGCTGTTGCTGACTCTAGGTTTGTTCGACTTGAACCGGCGCTGCACAGACCGATCGGTGAATGACATCAAAGTACCGCGAGAGCGAATAGAAAGTAGCTCCTTCTGCTTTTGAATTGCTCTCGCGGCTCTTTGATGTCATAAACCGATCGGTCTGTGCAGCGCCGGTTCAAGTCGAACAAACCTTCTGTGTTTGAGTTCTACTGCATGTTGCTTCAGTGTCGCAGACTGGACGGGGCGGAGTCACGTGACTACACACGCGGTAATATGTAACACAGTGGGCGGAAATATTAATAGGATTAAAAAAACGAAATAACCGACTTCGTAAAATTACGTCGGTTATAGGCTCTGAATTTCGGTTTCGATTACTTTTCGATTAATCATCCAGCCCCACTAGCAACCGTTTAGAAAGACCTATATCTCTGCGTCAGAACGTCGTATAGAGATGTGAGTTGGATTATATCATTCATATAGCAACCGTTTAGCAAAATGTATATCTCTGCATCAAAACATAGTATAGAGATGGGACTTGGCTCTTTTGACTAAATCATGGTAAACTATTGGTAAATCATCCTAGAATCATGAATCATGATGATAGCATGAATCATACTAAAACATGGTAAATCATGGTATACTATAGTAAATCATAGTAAACTATGGTAAATCGTGGTAAATCATGGTAAACTATGGTAAATCATGCTAGAATCATAGTAAATCATACTTGAACATGGTAAATCATGGTATACTATGTTAAATCATGGTAAACTATGATAAATCATGCTAGAATCAGTAAATCATACTTGAACATGGTAAACTATGGTAAATTGTGGTAAATCATAGCAACGTGGTAAAACAAGCTAGCATCATGCTAGCTACATGCTAATCATGCTAACCTGATGCTAGCATGATGCTAATAATGCTAGCATGATGCTAGCAACATGCTAATAATGCTAGCATGATACTAGCTACATGTTAATCATGCTAGCTTCTTGCTACAAACATGCTAGCAAACATGCTATTCATGTTAGCATCTTGTTAAAAAATGTTTGCATCATGCTCATAATGCTAGCTACATTCACGTTAGCTTTTGCTAAAAACATGCTAGCACTATGCTAGCAACATGCTAATCATATTAGCATCATGCTAGCAACATGCTAGCATTATGTTAGTCACTGTAATGCTAGCATGATGCTAATTTTGTTATAATCTTGCTAAAAACTAGCTAAACGCACTTTAGCAACCAAATGGTGAGTTTTGCCACTGCAAGCACCACTTCACATTTTCTTCAGGAAATGTACATTCTAGTTTATATTACAACACACACACTACACTTTACACATTATACTACATTACACACAGAAACATACACACACACACACACACACATGCCATATGTCATAATAATAATCTAAAACAAGAGTGGCTTGAATTATTAATACTTGAAATGAGACAGAACTCCTGCCGTAATCTATCTATCTATCTAGTTTCCTGCAAGTTACGCTAGTCAATGTCGTTGGCTTATGATGGCTGATGAGGTATGCTCAGCATAGTGCTTGCGTCACTCTATCATGAATAATTCAAATAAAATAAAGGTGTTGTGTCACGTCGACACTGCCTGTCGTAACTGTTTGTACTCATTCTCATGACTATTATGATGATGCACACCTTCGTTGTATTGTATTTATTCATGAGATTGTGAACTAGCGCTTACCTAATGGATGCGATGAACCTACGTCACCTGGCATCTTCAGTTGGGTGCGCGCCCGTGATGCGCATCGTATAGTAAATACAGAGACGTGAAAACAAACAGCACGAAACATAGATCGGTTTTAATAAACACTGTTAAACTTATTACGTTGAAAATAGTTTTTTTTTTACTTTATTTAAGTTTGTCATGAGTTGGTTGCTTCGCGATTAGCGCGACAGCCTGCCTCAATAAATCAAAATACCGTTGCAGTTGGAATCAATAAGATTTGATGTTGTTTCAGAGTTATGAATTATCTTCAGCTTTGAATTCAGCCCCCATCTCTATTAACAGAGAGTTATAGCTGTTACATTTGGCTAAGTGAATGTCTTAAACCATTTCTCATTTTTTCCCCAGAGATGACATTTGGTAGCCTATTTACAAGATAATTAAATAATAGATATCAATTAGCCTATGTTAAGAAAATAATTTAAGTCCTTAAAAGAAAAATGAGGATGGCACAACTAATCAAATAAAATGATGACAAAATGACAAAAAAATTGAAATTGGATGCAGTTATTATAAACTTCATTAAACTGAATAACACAATAAATAAGTAAAGATAGATAGACAGACATACCCTTACAAAAATAGGCAAAAATAGGCTACTAACCCATAGTAAAATAATAATAAATTGGTCTTCTGTGGTGGCCGACAGTGCGGTGAGGGTGAGAGTGCGCGCGCGACCGGGGCGGTCTCTCTCTCTCTCTCTCTCTCTCTCTCTCTCTCTCTCTCTCTCTCTCTCTCTCTCTCTCTCTCTCTCTCTCTCTCTCTCTCTCTCTCTCTCGGGCTTCCGGTTTCCGTTGGTGTGAGTGAGTGAGTGGTTGATTGAGTGAGTGGATGTGGATGGAGAGCTAGTGTGTATGCTTTTTTTGTGGGACATTGCTGTGGTGATCTTTTTCCCCTCACGTGTATAATAAAGGTAAGACTTCATTTACTTTTTGAATTGGGCGGAAAATAGTTGTAAAAACAATTGGTTGAATCTTCGCGGGTATGGCGTCCTCTGTGACGCCGCCGCTGTCCATTGGACACGGGGTTCGGTTTGTCACTGATCCCGGTGTTACGATGGAAGAGGCTCTGCTTGCAGTTGGCGAACAGGTTGGTTTTGATAATATATCTCACGCGTCTCGAATGAACAAAGCTGCAGTTGTTTTTTTGAAAGACGAACGCTTGGTTCATAATTTGATTGAAAGCGGGGTATTTATCAATGATTTATTTGTTCAAGTTTCGCCGTTATCAGTGCCGTCGACTAGAGTAGTTGTCTCAGGTGTACCGCCTTTCATTCCGAACGAGCTGATTGAGCAAGAATTGCGTAGGTTTGGAAAATTTGCAAGCGGTTTAAGGACGGTGACGCTAGGGTGTAAAGATGCGCGTTTAAAACATGTTATCTCACTTCGTAGGCAAGTGTTCATGTTCCTAGATTCTCCAACACAGTCTCTGGATGTATCTTTTAAGATAAAGTATGGAGGAGGTTATTATACTGTGTATGCAAATTCAGGGAGCATGAAATGCTTTGAATGTGGTGATGTGGGACATAAGCGTCTTGCTTGTCCGCATAGAGTACAAGCTGAACGCGCAGATAATAATATTGAACAAACGCATGAAGTTGATCAGCAAGTTGTTTCACCCTCTACTAGTAGTATGTCTACTGCTCAGGGAGATCGAATGCATAGTGTAATAAATGAGAATATTGAGGCAAATCGAGATGATAAGGGAGATGATGTATCTTTGGAGCAATCAATTTCTGGTAAGAGCGCTGTGGTAATTTCAAAAAATGGAGAAATTACAGGGGAACAAGTCAGTGAAATTGAAGCCACGGGTGAAAGTGTGCCTATTGAAGAGATTGCTCTTGCTGCATCTTTGTTGAACGTTGGGAGTCAGGTGGAAAGTGATGCAGAAGAGATGGAACAGGAGGAGTCAGAGGGCGAAGGATTTGATGGGTCAGGTAGAGCGAAAGATTTGTACTCCTTGGAGGAAATTAATAATTTTCTGGATAAAACGTTTGGACAGTCAGTCAAGGTTGATGAGCATTTTGATGACACAGAAAAATTCATAAGGTCTGTGGCAATATTACAAAAGATGGTTGGTTTTGAGTTGTTGGATGAACGGAAACGTTATAGGTTGAGGAAACATGTCACGGGACTTAAAAAGTTTTCGAAGTCAAACAAAACTAGAAAAGGTAAAAAAGCTCTAGTAAAAAGTAAGTGATGTCAGCCTCGTTCATGTTGCACTTTTTGTATAGTTTTTTTCTCTGTCTGTCCCTCTTTTTCTTTTTTTCTATGGGGAGTTTAAGAGTGGGCTCTTTAAACATAAATGGTGGGAGAGATAGACAGAAGCGAGAAATGGTTAAGGAGGTTCAAAAAATAAATAAATTAGACGTAATCTTTTTACAAGAAACCCATAGTATAACGAAAGATGAAGTTGATTGGGGATTGTCTTGGGGTGGTCAAATTTTTCTAAATCATGGGAGTAATGTGAGTGGAGGGGTAGCAATACTTTTTTCTAGTAACTCAAAAATTCATGTTTTAAGTTCCTGTGATTTAGTTAGAGGTCGAGGTCAAATGGTTAGAGCCAACATAGAGGGTTCAATCTATTGTTTTATTAATATTTATGCCCCTAATATTGGGACTGAAAGAATAGATTTTTTTAATAATATAAAGAAAGACCTTGAGTTAAATGATTTTGACTATCTAATTCTAGGTGGGGATTGGAACTGTACTGTTGATTTTAATAATGATAGGCTTAGTGAGGAGCCACATTTGCAGTCTAGCAGGAATTTAAAAAGTTTATTGGTTCAGTTTGACCTAATAGATGCATGGAGAATTAAGTTTCCCAATGAAAGGCAATATACATGGGTCAAAATCTCAGAGGGAAGAGTGAGTGCAGCAAGGTTGGATAGATTTTATTTGTCACAAGGACTTCGATCAAAATTAACCGATAGCGTAATTAGACCAGTTGGGTTTTCTGATCATCACCTTATTACTGTGACTTTTTTTTTGAAACAAGAGCTTAGTAGATCTCAATGGCTTTTTAATAATAAATTGCTTCAAGATGAAACTTTTTGTAGGAATTTTAAAATTCTTTGGCAGAAGTGGAAAGAAAAGAAAAATTCTTTTGAGTCTTTAAATAAGTGGTGGGAAGTTGGAAAGGCCCAAATTCGAATTTTCTGTCAACAATATACTTCTTTTTCTTCTGTTGTGTTAAAACAGGCCATAAAGGAGGTTGAGGAGACCATAAGAAAGATCGAAAATGGCCTTTTAAATGGTGGGGAGGCTGAAAGCAATGACACGTTGAAAGCTAAAAGAGTGGAGCTGAGTTCCTTGCTGCAAGAGAAAGTTAAAGGGGCCCTTGTGAGGTCAAGATACATTCAATTAAAAGACATGGATGCCTCAAGCACTTTTTTCTTTGATTTGGAAAAAAGCCGTGTGAAAGATCAGCGTATGACATGTCTGAGATGTCCAGATGGGCATGTAACAACAGATGGAGGTGAAATGAGAAGATGCGCCACTGTGTTTTATACAGAGTTGTATGGCAAAGAGCATTGTGATGAAGAATGTGTACATGAACTCTTAGAAGGTCTGCCTAAGCTTAGTAGAACTGAACAAACTGAGCTGGATAAAGGAATAAGCTTGGAGGAACTTACCATAGCTGTCAATCAGCTGACCTCAGGGCGCTCACCGGGAATAGACGGACTCAGCATAGACTTTTTTCAGCACTTCTGGGGGACTATAGGATCTGATGTTCATGAGGTCCTGATGAGCTCTTTCGAACAAAGCTTGCTTCCAACATCTTGTAGAAGAGCCGTTTTAACATTACTTCCTAAAAAAGGAGATTTATCTCACCTAAAGAACTGGAGGCCTGTTGCGCTTTTGTGTACTGAATACAAAGTACTTTCTAGAGCTCTGTCCAATAGGCTGAAGCCTTATATTGGCTTACTTGTGCATATGGATCAGACCTATTGTATCCCAGATCGGACTATAATGGACAATTTATTTTTAATAAGAGATGTATTGGATGTGTGCAAGGTGTATGATCAAAATGTTGGACTTTTATCCCTGGATCAAGAGAAAGCTTTTGACAGGATTGATCACAGGTTTTTGTTTTCTGTTTTAAAAGCTTTTGGTTTCGGAGAGAGATTTATAGGCTGGATAAGTCTCCTTTATAACGGAGCATCATGTATGGTCAAAGTGGGGAGGGGACTTAGTAGACCAATACCAGTGGAAAGAGGAATAAGGCAAGGTTGTCCTATTTCAGGACAACTGTATTCACTGGCTATTGAACCCCTTTTATGTTTGTTAAGGAATAACTTGAATGGACTGAGGTAACCAAACTGTGAGTTCGACTCCCCTTTAGTGGTGTCAGCATATGCTGATGACATTAATATATTTATAAAAAATGATGATGATATAGGGTAAACGTACCTATTAAGCTCAAGTACCCATTAAGCACACTACCATCTTGGAGCTCAGATTATAAAAAGAAACAGCAATGTATTATCCTATTTGATGTATTAACCAATTGATGTGTTTGTTACTATATACCTCCTGTAATTTTAAACCAATCAGACCATTGCACACTGAGATATGTGTGTCCATGTGTTCACACTGTCTGGCGGCTATTTTCAAAGCTGTCTGAAAACTTTCACCAGAAGAGGAGCCCCTCAAATGTGCATTTTTTATATGTTTAAGCCTTTATTTTGAAGAAGTACATCATCTTATTGCAAAATTAAGAGATTAATGTTTAGACTTTTGCATATTATAACCTGGAACCTGGATGTGGGAAATAATTACAGTTAGATCTAAAAGATAGTTTTAGCAACATAGCCCAGATGCTACGAACATAGCTAGCTTACTAGCTGTATAAGATTGTGTGCTACATTAATATATTACTTCACAGGAATTAATGGCTTGTACTTTTAAATCCATAATATTATAATTTTACATTTTATTGATAGTCTGTGGTTTTAAACTGCTGTAATTTTTAAAGAATTCATATTATTGTTAGGTGAGCTTAAAGGGTGCACTACTATGACAATCACACAGCTTCAGTGTGACATCAATTAGAAAAAGCATAATTTCATAGATATTGTCTATAATAGTTGTTCATATTAAAATTGGTATAAACTTAATACATTACCTAGATTATTAATTTAGCTAAATATTTTCCTTTAAATTTTAATTTAATATTTATTAATTAAAAAATGTTTTTGCTCCAATTAAGCACAGTGTGTGCTCCCTTTAAGCTCACCCACATTAAACGTCTATGTAAATACTTAATAATCAGAATTTAAATATTAACTGATGGTTGTCACTATGTTAATCTTCAAAAAAATGATTAATAAACTTATTTTCACAGTCTTAAGATGACAAAAGCTAGACGAAACTATAGTGTATGCCCAAAGATGAAAGAGGCATGTCATACAAAGAAGGAGCCATCAGAAACCTGTCGTATCTGTCCAAGAAGTTTGGAGTAGACAGGAAAGCTCTGACCCAGAGAGTTAAAGGGATACTCCACTTTTTTTGGAAATAAGCTCATTTTAAATCTCCCCCAGAGTTAAACAGTTGAGTTTTACCGTTTTCGAATCCATTCAGCCTATCTCCGGGTCTGGCGGTACCACTTTTAGCATAGCTTAGCATAATGAATTGAACCGGACAAGACCATTAGCATCTCTCTCAAAAAAATGACCAAAGAGTTTCGATATTTTTCCTATTTAAAACTCGACTCTTCTGTAGTTACATCGTGTACTAAGACCGACGGAAAATGAAAAGGTGCGATTTTGAGAGTATAGTTCCTAGCCATATCAGCCTAGAAAATTGAAACTTTACATTTTCCGTCGGTCTTATTACACAATGTAACTACAGAAGAGTCGAGTTTTAAATAGGAAAAATATCGAAACTCTTTGGTCATTTTTTTGAGAGAGATGCTAATGGTCTTGTCCGGTTCAATTCATTATGCTAAGCTATGCTAAAAGTGGGACCCCCAGACCCGGAGATCGGCTGAAAGGATTCGAAAACGGTAAAACTCAACTGTTTAACTCTGGGGGAGTTGTAAAATGAGCCTATTTCCAAAAAAAGTGGAGTATCCCTTTAAGGAGCACATTGGTTTGTTTTGTTATTTGATTTTTCAATATGGGTTACACATAGCTGAACGTGGACTAGTCTAGATGTTGCAATGAGTTTGAATGACACGTCACTATGAATAGGATAGGCTACCTGATCAAATTGAATGCCTTGTTGCTTGATTTTAGTGTTCTGTTTTTTTGTGATTGACTCTGTACCTTCAAATAAAACTTTTTTCAATTATTCCTTAAAAAGGTTGTTTAAAATAAACAAGAATTTTTAATAAAACTTGTTGTGAGCTTATTGGGAACAGGGGTGTGCTTAAAGGGTACAAAACGTACCCATTAAGCACAGCCAGACTTTTTATATTTAATGATGTACATCTTAATTGAAATACTTTTGTCATTTAAAATAAAATGAAATATTAAAGTGTGAGAGATTAATATTTTATTTTAAAATAACTTCTTGTACTAAAACCAATATCTTGTGCACTAAAAATGTCTCAATGTAGATTTTGGTGAGCTTAATAGGTACGTTTACCCTATGTACAATAGTAAAAGCTTTGGAGTGTTATGAGAAGGCTTCCTCGTCAAAAGTCAACTGGGATAAAAGTGAAGCTTTACAAGTGGGAAAGTGGGAAGATGAAAAACTACCTTGTTTACCTGGAGGTTTAAAGTGGGGGGAAAATGGATTAAAAGTGTTGGGTATTTTTTTTGGCACACAGCAATATCAAGAAAAGAACTGGGAGGGAATAATGGAGAAGGTGTGTGCAAAAATGTCCAGGTGGAAGTGGTTACTGCCACAGATGTCATACAGAGGACGTGTTTTAGTAACAAATAACTTGATTGCATCCATGTTATGGCATAAATTCATGGTGTTAAATCCACCTAAAGCACTGATTGAAAGCTTACAGAGGAAAATTGTAGATTTTTTTTGGTCAGGCTGTCATTGGGTCAGAGCTGCAGCCCTTTATCTTCCTCTTTGTGAGGGGGGTCAGGGACTTGTTGACTTATCTTCACGGATCGCGACCTTTAGATTAAAGTCAGCACAGAGATATTTATATGGGAATGGGTTGAGGTGGCATGGAACTGCAAAGTTGCTTCTACAGAAGGCAGGGAGGTTGGGATACCGTAAGCAATTTTTTCTGATAAAAACTGAAGAAGTAGATTTTGGAGATTTAACATCTTTCTATGAATCAGTTTTACATGCTTGGCAGATTTTGAAGTTCTCAAGAGATTTAACTGCGATGCCTGGAATGTGGCTCTTTGAAGAGCCTCTTTTTTTTAATGATTTTATTTGCGTAAAGTCATTAAAGTCTGCCAGTCTACGTTTAGCACTGAGAGAGGCAGGATGCACAAAGCTAGGTCATCTCTTTAGAGCGCTCATCCCTGGTTGAACTGGGTAGGTTGGCCAATATAAGATCTGAGAGATTGATTAAAAAAATAGTGGACGAGGTCTGTGAGTCATTGCCACAGTCACTGAAAGCTTTTGCCAGTGATAGTGATGTGTTGGGTCAGTGGGAGGATGGGTGTGAATATGGTTTCCCCAACCTTGATGTAGCTCTAACAGTGGAAGAGGGGCTTGGCATAGAGAATAGTTTTCTGTCTTTTTCAAATGTACAGCTGGGGTCATTTGAGGAGCTGGGCAAGGAAAGAATGTATATTCTGTGTGTGAAAATGCTCCATATGAGATCTTTGGAGGGAATGAAACCATCAAGGTGGTTTGATTTTTTTGGGCCAGAGTAGTCTGTGACAGGCTGTTGGAGATCTCTGTATAAGTTACCAATCGATAAACGAACAGGAGATCTCCAATGGAGGATAATACATGGGGCCATAGCCACCAACAAACATGTGACACATCTAGACCCCATTCAAGGGGTGGAATGTCCCTTTTGCACCCACGATGAAACTTTGGATCATTTGTTTTGTGGATGTTGTAGGTTAGGAGAGTTGTTTCATTTATTAGAGCAGTGGTGTTTGAGTTGGGGAGAATCTTTTTCTTTTCCTTTGTTTATTTTTGGACCAAGGTATTCGGTAAAGAAAAAACAAACACATGTTTTGATGAATTATGTGTTTGGAGTGGCTAAACTTTCCATATGGCTTTCAAGGAAACATATGATTCAGAAAGAAGGGTCAAAAGAAGCAATTGGGGTGTTTTTAGGATTATTAGCAGCTCGCCTTAGAATTGAATATGCTTATTATAAATTGACAAACAATGTACAGTCTTTTGCTGAAAAATGGTCTGTTGCAAATGTTCTTTGTGATGTTGATGATGATGGAGAGATGGTTTTATCTTTTTAAAATTACAAAGTGTGTGTAGGATTAATGTAATAATGTTGAATTGAATGTTAAATTATGAATTAAATGATATTTTTCAATCAATCTCTCTCTCTCTCTCTCTCTCTCTCTCTCTCTCTATAAAACATGCGCCCTAGGGTAGGACAAGGAGGAGGAGGATGAGAAAGAGCAAGTGAGAATGTTGTCAAGGCTGGATCTGGATTTTCCCTTTGCCTATATTGTCTGGACCTGACATAAAGACTTGATACTGAAGCAGAAACAATCTCTCTCACTTGATTCTGCAGTTGCGCAACTCTTCTGAGTGAATGTAACATACTGAACAAAAACCATTTAAATTGTTCTTTTTTACTGTATGCTATATGTCCAAATAATGAAACAAAATCATTCTGCAGCCGTCCTGATTTACAACTTTTTATTTTATTTTATTTTATTTATTATTATTTTTTTTTTAATAAAAATTACTAGAGACTAAGGACACCTCGGCTTTCAGCTGATATTGCAATTAGTTGTGTTTGGAATAGTTAATATTTAAATTCATTGTAAATTTTCTGCTACTATTTTATATTTTATATTTGTGTTAGCATTCGAACATGTGCTGATCCGCCGTGCAGAAAATCGTGTTACATCTGTTGTTCAGGGTATTAGGTGGCTGATGATCTGGCTGCAGTAACCTAAACGACGAAATATCCTCTATTTTAATATTATTATTATTATTATCATCAATATTATTATTATGCTGGTATAATACATATAATACATAGCCTATAGGCTAATTTATTTTGATAAGATTTATATTTCACGAAATAAAACAAACTAATTAGGCTATAATCTTTGGGCGACAGTGCAAAACCCTGAATCATCAATTAGTTCAATTAGAATTTCAATTTCGTACATATCCTAACATAACAGATCCATTTATGAATGGACTTTGATTCCGGTGTTGGCTGCATTGTTTCCGATTCATGTGATTCAAACATTTCGAATAACTCTAGCGTTAAGTCCAAAAGTCAAACTACATTGAAAAAATATTAATGTAATATTTTACCAAATTCACAATGTGTTTTCATCTACCGACATATTCTGCTTCAATTTGTTGGCATTTAGACTTTCAAAAACAAAATTGTCACTGTGCTTTTAGCTTTCTCATGCTTGCCAGACACAAAGCGATCATGCAGCTTCGGTGGCGGTCTAGCTCTTCCAAATTATTTTAAAAGGTAATTATTTTCGTGTAATGTAGATAAAATAAACTAGTAGCCTAAACAACGACACTACTTAAAACGAGTAAATTTATTCAGGACAACGGATAGCCTAAACAAAATCCAATGACATTGGATAAGCTTGATTAGGATAACTTATAGGCAACCAATGATGAATCTAACATAGCCTGCCCTACAACAACTAGGCTATGAGAAAAATCATGTGTAAAGCATAACAAAACAAACATAACACAGAACTAAGACACTGCTTCTCTGGCTGGATTGTAGTCTATCTCTCTCTCTCTCTCGTTTATTCTCTTCATTGGCGTCTTATAGTCGATCGTATACAATTTTGATAGATAGATAGATAGATAGATAGATAGATAGATAGATAGATAGATAGATAGATAGATAGATAGATAGATAGATAGATAGATAGATAGATAGATAGATAGGGTTAGGGTTAGACTGACTGTGTGCTGAACTGTTGTAATATGCATGGGTTAGGTGGTTACAAAAGATGATTATTATTATTATTATTATTATTACCTTTATTTAACCAGAAAAAACTCATTGAGATTAAAAATCTCTTTTCCATGAGCTGATCCTGGCCAAGACAGGTAGCAGCACAATTAGCAAGGTGACAGACATAAAAACATATAACATCAACAATTTATGCCAGTAATAAATAGTTATAAAGTGATAAAAAAATATAGTAAATAAATATGTGATAATATGTGACGTAAGATGTGACAAGACAAGAGAATGTATTTCTTAAAGTTTCTTCTTTCTTAGAGAATTTATTTCTTTGACGATTGATGTTCCCTGCTCAATTCGATCGATTATTTGATTGCTTTTCCCTTGGGGAGTGGGGGAGGCTGCAGACCTGGAGCCGGTAGATCTACGCCCCAGCAGTTTTACGCCCCTGCTGTTCCAGTTGCGTCCAGTAGGGGGAGCCTGTACAGCGACACGAATTGAGGTATATTAAATAATCTGCTAAAGTTATTGTTGTTTAGCAAAAAAATGTAAAAAAAAATGCAATGCAACATTTATTATTTATAAACGATTAGCTTGATAGAGCTAGGTAGATATCAATTCATTTCTATATATCAATGGATGGCCTATAATTTATTTCTCGAGACAAAAATTTCTGGACAGTCAGGTTGATGTTCTGTCTGGCTTAAACTTAGCTAAGTAACCACGTGTAAGTTTAGCTGCCCCTAGTCTTCTCTACTCACTTTCAAAATTAACTTTCTTTTGAATTTTCTTTTGTTGCCTGTCTTTATCTTGCGTGAGATGGCCTCTTCTGGTAAGACTCTGTTTACTCCTTTCTGGTTTGAGTTTCTTATTGAAAATTAGATGATCTAACTATCTAATTTATGTCTAAATATACATTTTTCTTAAAATAGCTTACTGATCTGGACTAAAATGTAGGCTGTGTGTGCACTTAATGCAGGATATATCATTCTCTGTCTTTACCAAGTTCTCTTTAACTTGCATGTGTGTTTGCTTTAGCTACTTAAGGAAATGAAAATCTCCCTCTTTCTCTCTAAACTTGTATAAACTGTAAACACCCATCTCTTTTTTTAACTGCATTCCAAACCAATAGCTTCTCTAGTAATTAAATAACTTACAGAGACATACATGGACATGTTTTTAATGTCATTTTCAATTTTCTCTGCACAGTCCATCATCAGTGGCCAAAAGAAAAGCGTCTTGACACTTTTTCCAAAAGTGTTCCACCAACAAGTGCCTGTGCCGTTGTACTTTGAAGATCAGGAGCAAATTGATGCAATCCACACTGACCTGACATAAATTCTGGGCAGCACACCCACACACACTGTGACAAGATCAAATTCACCATGGATGTCCTTTTTACATTTTCTTAATGTTTATTTTTCTTATTATGAAATACACAGATATGTAACTCAAATTAAAAAGGCAGTTTGTGTTCTCGTAACACTTTCTTTCATGTGGTCTGTGACTCTTATAGGGGGTCTACAGTGATTCTGCAGGGTCTCCAATAAGTCTTATAGTTTATCTCAGTTGCTTTGGTGCATTTCTCAGATCACAACTGAAATCACATCATCTTAAGTTGTCACTGGTGCACATAAAAGCAATTTCTCATTCTTTTATACTTTATACAAATTGCAAATGCTTCGGTACATTCATGCAAGAACTGATAATGTACAACTGTCTGCTGTTTCCTACATTATCAACTCTTTATGTCATGTTGATCAAAATATAGGCCTATTATACTATTTCTCTGTTGAATTGTCCTACTTCTCAAAACATAGGCATTAGTTCCTTGCATAAGTCATTAAATGCAAAATGGTTGAGTTGTCATAAACTGTTAAGCATGTTTTCAATACATTTCTATTAGACTTTATTTTGTAAATGTGTCCTGAATTGATGAATTGCAGAGGTGTATTTAGAATTTCACTAATGAAGGAAATAATGAATTGATAACTTAGGAAGCAGCAAGGCAATTCATAATCAATTGCATGAATTTACCAAAGCATTGGCAATTTGTTCAAAAGTAGTTATGAGAATTTCAGTAGTGATCTGAGAAATGTCCCAAAAAATTAAGGATTCAGGAATTTCATTCAAAATTTCACATTGAGTCCTGCTGCTTGTGAATTTGACAAGATCAAATCACCATGGATGTCCTTTTAACATTTTTTTCAATATTTAAATGTTTTTTATCAGTGAGCAGAAGCACTTTGACAGGAGGATAGAAAAAAAGTTAAAGAAGAGTGGCAAGCCATAGGGGAGTCATCTACAGGAGTCATCATAATTCATAAATGGTGTTGATAAAGAATGTTTTTGTGAACAATATTGTCTCTTTCTTCTAAATGGCCCTCGGAATTTTAGAAAAGGGTTAAATTGTGTTTGTCTTCATAAAATTCTATAGGACACTGTTTTGTAGCTGTATGATGACCAATAGTAAATAGTACAGCAGATATTTAATCGAAGATATATGACACGGTGCTGTAGCTATGTCTAATGGGCTAAATATGGTTAATATCTAAATGTAACTTTATATAAATTCACAACAACATATTTCACTCAGTCTCCTGTATATAAAAACATACAGTGAATATTCTATATTCAATTTTCAATGAACTATTCTACAGCAGGTCATATATAAATATTCTACAGTAGGTCATATATCATTACTTGTCATCTGATCCACCTGTGTGCATTATTAATTTTTTAATTCACAAAAATAGTCTTCTGTAGGCTGAATAAAACAAACAGTCATCTGTAGGCTGAGTGAAGCCAACTGAATATCTACAGATATTTTAATCCATAGTGCAGATCTACACTGTAACGTTTATATTTAAATTAACAAAAAAACACAAAATTGGGCAAAGTCTATGAACGGGACGGTTATTAATGTGTAAGTTTTGAGCGTCGATTTAATGGTGTTATTTCGCAGTATATCCCCCTACTGGACGCATCTGGAACAGCAGGGGCGTAAAACTGCTGGGGCGTAAAACTGCCATGGGGCGTAGATCTACCGGCTCCAAGTCTGCAGCCTCCCCATATAGAGTTTTAGAGCTAAAAGGAACCAATTTGTTTTTAACATCAGAGATAATCTCATTACAACCGCTTTTAGTGTCTGCTAAAAGCGGTTGTACTCGCGCTGGCTCATATACGGCGTTTTGTGAAGGGCCAGTGTCGGCTAAAAGCGGTTGTACTCGCGCTGGCTCATATAGGGCGTTTTGTGAAGGGCCAGTGTCGGCTAAAAGCGGTTGTACTCGCGCTGGCTCATATAGGGCGTTTTGTGAAGGGCCAGTGTCGGCTAAAAGCGGTTGTATTCGCGCTGGCTCATAAACGGCGTTTTGTGAAGGGCCAGTGTCTGCTAAAAGCGGTTGTACTCGCGCTGGCTCATATACAGCGTTTTGTGAAGGGCCAGTGTCGGCTAAAAGCGGTTGTACTCGCGCTGGCTCATATACGGCGTTTTGTGAAGGGCCAGTGTCGGCTAAAAGCAGTTGTACTCGCGCTGGCTCATATATGGCGTTTTGTGAAGGGCCAGTGTCGGCTAAAAGCGGTTGTACTCGCGCTGGCTCATATACGGCGTTTTGTGAAGGGCCAGTGTCGGCTAAAAGCAGTTGTACTCGCGCTGGCTCATATATGGCGTTTTGTGAAGGGCCAGTGTCGGCTAAAAGCGGTTTTACTCGCGCTGGCTCATATACGGCGTTTTGTGAAGGGCCAGTGTCGGCTAAAAACGGTTGTACTCGCGCTGGCTCATATACGGCGTTTTGTGAAGGGCCAGTGTCGGCTAAAAACGGTTGTACTCGTGCTGGCTCATATACGGCGTTTTATGAAGGGCCAGTGTCTGCTAAAAGCGGTTGTACTCGCGCTGGCTCATATACGGCGTTTTGTGAAGGGCCAGTGTCGGCTAAAAGCGGTTGTACTCGCGCTGGCTCATATACGGCGTTTTGTGAAGGGCCAGTGTCGGCTAAAAGCAGTTGTACTCGCGCTGGCTCATATATGGCGTTTTGTGAAGGGCCAGTGTCGGCTAAAAGCGGTTGTACTCGCGCTGGCTTATATACGCGTTTTGTGAAGGGCCAGTGTCGGCTAAAAGCAGTTGTACTCGCGCTGGCTCATATACGGCTTTTATGAAGGGCCAGTGTCGGCTAAAAGCGGTTGTACTCGCGCTGGCTCATATACGGCGTTTTGTGAAGGGCCAGTGTCGGCTAAAAGCAGTGGAACTCGCGCTGGCTCATATACGGCGTTTTGTGAAGGGCCAGTGTCGGCTAAAAGCGGTTGTACTCGCGCTGGCTCATATACGGCGTTTTGTGAAGGGCCAGTTAAAAATTTTATTGGATTTGTTACTTTGCATTTGAAATACCACATATATTTTTACATTACCTGTATTTTAATCATCAGGCCAAGTTAAAGCACGCTTCAACAAGCACCATGCCAAGGCCAGGAACATCATTGAGCGTACCTTTGAGCCAAAAACCCGCTGGCGAGCCATCTTCCTGAGGGCTTAGGTTAGGTTTGTCAATGACAACAGAAAAAATACCTATTAATCACCAACTATTTTAGTTGAAAAGAAACATGCCAAATTTGATGGCTGTCTAGCTGTCTACAAATAATGTCAAAAAGAAGACTCTGACTGCCGTTGTAAGATTTGCTTTCTTTTTTTTATTTGTTTTTCCTGCATACTTGATGTACTACAAATGTTTATTTCACTACCATCCAGACTGAAACTCAATTTAAAAAATATTTATAGAAGAAAATCCAATACAACAATCGTAAACCAAGAACATTACAAATAATACTGGCTATTTACAATTTATTTACAAGTCTCTCAAAGAGAGTCAGAGCTCTTTCCCTCGCCACTTCCTCCTGCTCTCTCTCCTCGCTGCCTCTCTGCCTGCTCCTTCATGAAATCCAGGCCCTCTTTCTTGGTGGCGGGTTGGCCCGTTCTTTGGGAGGGGCAGAGGAGGGGAGAGGTGACAGCTAGTGGCAGTCAGATTTGCTGACACTACCAGGGGCGGACTTATTGAGTGCAGCATCCATCTGACTGTACCACTGCCTGGGTCACCCCACCTGCCTCCACCCCACTGCGTGTGTCCCAACCTTTCCCTGTTGGAGGATCCCTAAGTTCCTAAAAAATAATGTGTAAATGAAAACGGTGAAAACTGTTATTGAACATATTTGTAGTCCCAAAAAGTTTCCACAGTTTGAATGGCTTCACAAATGTTTGTTGCAATGCTATCCTGTATAAATTTCCTTCATGTCAAGTTATTTTAAGTTATTTAAGTTAAGATATTTTAAGATATCTTGCAATAATGATGGAAGTTAAAATACTGATGCCAAACATATAATATTAATTTTCCACACAGAAAAAAATTAAGTTTGGATAGGTTGTTTAGTTTTCAATTTCCTAAAAGTGTTTTGAGGAATGTCGTTGCCCTTGTATACTTGTACACTTGTACAAATAATTGCACATTAACTTGGTAAAATTAGTATTACTTAAATTAGTCCCCCAATCTATATTACTGAAAAATAGATTAAATGGTAGGTTACCTTGTATTTTTCCTTTAGGTTATTCCATTTTTTCATGGCTTGTTTGGCTGTGATAGCCAGGTCAGACTTGGACTTGGTCAGACAAATGCTCTGAAAAAAGCAAAAAGAAGAGAGGACAACTGAAATATAACTACTAACAATAATTATTATTTGTATTACTGTCACTCCTCTACTCCCTGCATAGAAGAGGGTTATCACTTAAGTGATACTGCCTCCATATAACTTTCTGCATTCATATCATAACCAAATCATAAATGTCACCTGTACTATTTATTTTGCTTGTCACTTATTTAGCAGTGTTTCATACCACACTACAACCCACTTTAAATCACTTTACCACAACCACTTTAAATGAGTGTTTGCTCATCTGCAATACACAGATAAGACATAAGACGTTTCCTGTCAGATGTCAAAACATCTGTCTTTAAGATGTAATGATTTAGAATGTATGTTAAACTGACATCTTCTAAACGTCTATTTGACATCTGACAGGAAACGTCTTATAGACGTATTGCAGATTCAGGATTCAGGATTCATTTTATTTAAACAGGGACAATGCACAAATTAACATTAACCTTGTACAAGGAGAGATGCATTGTGCCAGGTTATTGTGCACAAGTGCTATTTTCCGCCCGTAGTCCCTTGGCAGATCAATAAGACAATAGGACAAAATTTCATAAAAGTAAAATACAAAACATTAAAATATACAATTTTACAACTACAGTCACACTTAATTTTCAATTAAAACTATCATATGCTCAATTGTTCCCCCTTCCTTAAACCAACAAACACACGCACACACACACACACACACACACACACACACACTTCATAAATGTGTACAATTTTGTTGTGACAGTAACCATGCTTTTGTCAAACTCGAAAAGGTTTGAGGATTTGTACATGTAATAAGGTGTGTAGGGAGAGTATTCCACTGAGTTATGGCCACAAATAAAAAAGTTGATTTGCCAAGTTTTGCGATTGGGAATATTGTACTCTCCTCTAGTGGCTGACCGAGTAGCTCTTTTTTTTCTGAGTTGCGCGTAAAAAAATTTTTTAGAGGAGGAGCGACAGCATTATTAATGATTTTAAAAAGTAAGCAAACATTTGAATGCATTATCAAATTTCCAAAATTAAAAATATTGTACTTAGTAATAATTTTACAATGGTGGTATTGACGTGTTTTTTTATCATGTATCTTAAGTGCTGTTTTATATAATGATTCAAGTGGTCTTAAGACTGTCTTTCCCGCTTGAGACCAACTTGTTATGCAATACAAAAAATGTTTAACAATCATTGCACTAAAGTAAGTATTTGATGCCTCAATGGTAAGAGTTTCTTATATATCTGTAATTTATAAGATTAAATTTTAATGTACTAAATCTTTTAACATGTTTTTTTAAAACTAAGAGTTGGGTCCAGGGTAACACCCAAATATTTGAATTCATCCACATTTTTAATTGCATGCCCATTTACTAAAACCTCAGGACATTCTAAGGTAGTTAATCTTTCTTTCTTTCTTTCTTTCTTTCTTTCTTTCTTTCTTTCTTTCTTTCTTTCTAACCAATCTTTCTTTCTTTCTTTCTTTCTAACCAATCTTTCTTTCTAACCAATCTTTCTTTCTTTCTTTCTTTCTAACCAATCTTTCTTTCTTTCTAACCAATCTTTCTTTCTTTCTAACCAATCTTTCTTTCTTTCTTTCTTTCTTTCTTTCTTTCTTTCTTTCTTTCTTTCTTTCTTTCTTTCTTTCTAACCAATCTTTCTTTCTTTCTTTCTAACCAATCTTTCTTTCTTTCTTTCTAACCAATCTTTCTTTCTTTCTTTCTAACCAATCTTTCTTTCTTTCTAACCAATATTTCTTTCTTACTTTCTTTCTTTCTTTCTTTCTACATATTCTTTCTTTCTTTCTAATCTTTTTCTTTCTACATATTCTTTCTTTCTTTCTAATCTTTTTCTTTCTACATATTCTTTCTTTCTTTCTAATCTTTTTCTCTTTCTTTCTTTCTTTCTTTCTTTCTTTCTTTCTAACTAATAAATATTTTTCTTTCTTTCTTTCTTTCTTTTTCTTTCTTTCTACATATTCTTTCTTTCTTTCTAATCTCTTTCTTTCTTTCTTTCTATAAAGAATTAATTTCTATAATTCTTTCTTTCTTTCTAATCTCTTTCTTTCTAACTAATAAATATTTTTCTTTCTTTCTTTCTTTCTTTCTTTCTTTCTTTCTTTCTTTCTTTCTTTCTTTCTTTCTTTCTTTCTTTCTTTCTAACCAATCTTTCTTTCTTTCTTTCTAACCAATCTTTCTTTCTGTCTTTCTTTCTTTCTTTCTAACCAATCTTTCTTTCTTTCTGTCTAACTAATAAATATTTTTCTTTCTTTCTTTCTGTCTTTCTTTATAACCAATCTTTTTCTTTCTGTCTAACTAATAAATATTTTTCTTTCTTTCTTTCTGTCTTTCTTTATAACCAATCTTTTTCTTTCTTTCTAACCAATCTTTCTTTCTTTCTTTCTTTCTTTCTTTCTTTCTTTCTTTCTAACCAATCTTTTTCTTTCTTTCTTACCAATCTTTCTTTCTTTCTTTCTTTCTTTCTTTCTTTCTTTCTTTCTTTCTTTCTTTCTTTCTTTCTAACCAATCATTCTTTCTTTCTTTCTAACCAATCATTCTTTCTTTCTTTCTAACCAATCTTTCTTTCTTTCTAACCAATCTTTCTTTCTTTCTTTCTTTCTAACCAATCTTTCTTTCTTTCTTTCTTTCTAACCAATCTTTCTTTCTTTCTTTCTTTCTTTCTTTCTTTCTTTCTAATTAATCTTTCTTTCTTTCTAACCAATCTTTCTTTCTTTCTAACCAATCTTTCTTTCTTTCGAACCAATCTTTCTTTCTTTCTTTCTAACCAATCTTTCTTTCTTTCTTTTTAACCAATCTTTCTTTCTTTTTAACCAATCTTTCTTTCTTTCTAACCAATCTTTCTTTCTTTCTTTCTTTCTACATATTCTTTCTTTCTTTCTACATATTCTTTCTTTCTTTCTTTCTAATCTTTTTCTTTCTACATATTCTTTCTTTCTTTCTAATCTCTTTCTTTCTTTCTTTCTTTCATTCTTTCTAACTAATAAATCTCTCTTTCTTTCTTTCTAACTAATAAATATTTTTCTTTCTTTCTTTCTTTTTCTTTCTTTCTACATATTCTTTCTTTCTTTCTAATCTCTTTCTTTCTTTCTTTCTATATATTCTTTCTTTCTTTCTAATCTCTTTCTTTCTAACTAATAAATATTTTTCTTTCTTCTTTCTTTCTTTCTTTCTTTCTTTCTTTCTTTCTTTCTTTCTTTCTTTCTTTCTTTCTTTCTTTCTTTCTTTCTTTCTTTCTTTCTTTCTAACCATTCTTTCTTTCTTTCTAACCAATCTTTCTTTCTTTCTAACCAATCTTTCTTTCTTTCTAACCAATCTTTCTTTCTGTCTTTCTTTCTTTCTTTCTAACCAATCTTTCTTTCTTTCTTTCTAACTAATAAATATTTTTCTTTCTTTCTTTCTGTCTTTCTTTATAACCAATCTTTTTATTTCTTTCTAACCAATCTTTCTTTCTTTCTTTCTTTCTTTCTTTCTTTCTTTCTTTCTTTCTTTCTTTCTTTCTTTCTTTCTTCTAACCAATCTTTTTCTTTCTTTCTTACCAATCTTTCTTTCTTTCTTTCTAACCAATCTTTCTTTCTTTCTTTCTAACCAATCTTTCTTTCTTTCTTTCTAACCAATCTTTCTTTCTTTCTTTCTAACCAATCTTTCTTTCTTTCTTTCTTTCTTTCTTTCTTTCTACATATTCTTTCTTTCTAATCTTTTTCTTTCTTTCTTTCTTTCTTACTAATAAATCTTTTTCTTTCTTTCTCTTTCTTTCTTTCTAACTAATGTTCTTTCTTTCTTTCTTTCTAATCTTTTTCTTTCTAATCTTTTTCTTTCTTTCTTTCTTACTAATAAATATTTTTCTTTCTTTCTAACTAATCCTTTCTTTTTCTTTCTTTCTTTCTTTCTTACAATAAATCTTTTTCTTTCTTTCTTTCTTTCTAATCTTTTTCTTTCTTTCTTTCTTTCTTTCTACATATTCTTTCTTTCTAACTAATACATATTTTTCTTTCTTTCTTTCTTTCTAGTCCTATCTTTCTTTCTTTCTTTCTAATCTTTTCTTTCTTTCTTTCTTTCTTTCTTTCTTTCTTTCTACATATTCTTTCTTTCTTTCTAACTAATAAATATTTTTCTTTCTTTCTTTCTTTCTAATCCTATCTTTCTTTCTTTCTTTCTTTCTAACTAACTAATAAATATTTTTCTTTCTTTCTTTCTTTCTTTCTTTCTAACTAATCCTATCTTTCTTTCTTTCTTTCTTTCTTTCTAACTAATCCTTTCTTTCTATCTATCTATCTGTCTATCTATCTAATCTTTCTATCTTTCTTTCTAACTAATCCTTTCTTTCTTTCTAACTATTCTTTATTTCTAAATAATCTTTCTTTCTAACTAATCTTTCTTTCTTACTAATCTATCTTTCTTTCTTTCTAACTAATCTTTCTTTCTTTCTTTCTAACTAATAAATATTTTTCTTTCTTTTTTCTTTCTTTCTAACTAATCCTTTCTTTCTATCTATCTATCTATCTATCTATCTATCTATCTATCTATCTATCTATCTATCTATCTATCTATCTATCTATCTATCTATCTATCTATCTAATCTCTCTATCTTTCTTTCTTTCTAACTAATCCTTTCTTTCTTTCTTTCTAACTATTCTTTATTTCTAAATAATCTTTCTTTCTAACTAATCTTTCTTTCTACCTACTCTTTCCTTCTTATTTCTCTTTTTTCTTTATTTCTGTCTATCCTTTCTTTCTTCCCAACTATTCTTTCTTTCTAACTAATCTATCAATCTAACTTTAAACTACTATAAACTTCAAACTACTTTAAACTTCTAAACTCTCTGGTCAGGCTTTCTCAAGCCAACTTAAAGTTTGTCTCAACAAACTTTTTTTCTAGATGTATTTGATGTGAAATATTAAACTTTATTTAATTTGTTTATTTGTTGTATGTTTAAAGGTTTTTCACCTTCCTTGTTTACTGGTCAAATAAATTGAAGAACGAGTGAAATCCTGAGTCTGGTCAAGTCCTTCCCTTTTCAAGTGTGGGAAGCCATGGTGTTTTGAATACACTTGACACACACACACTTAACCCTTAAACCGACCCATCACACACACACACACACACACACTAACCTGACCCCTAAACTTACCACCACACCACACACAACTTTCTGCATTTTTACATTTACAAAAAAACTCATTCTGTATGATTTGTGTACCTCAGTTTAGGTCCCCACAGTGACACGAGTCCCCATGAGTGCATTCAGGTTTAAGTCCCCACCAGGATAGAAAAACATGTACACACTCACACACACACACTCACACACCACTTCGATACTTCGATACATAGATACTTCATTATTTTATCACACTGGCTTCACAGCAGGTTGTCAAATTAATTTAGCTGTTTTTTTGTTTTGTTTTATGTACCAGTGTCACTCTGCTACATTGTACAGCTGAAAAAAGTAAACTGTTTAACAAGATCTTTAATATGAATTAGTTTGTCTGAAATTTTCAGGGTTTTTTTTCTTGTATACTTTTAAGTTCCATTTATTTGGTGCTTTGTTAAATCTCAAACCATTATTTTTATTATTAAGATGTCTGCACAAGAGTTCTTGGCAAACGTTAAACTTTGCTGAAATTGTGCGTCTCTCTTTGGTCTAGCCTGGAAGTGCATTTGCATTTGCTCTGTTTGCTCTGGTTTTAGTAAAATAATTACTAAAACTAAATAAAATAAAAACTAAATAGAAATGTGTTTGCAAAATAAAAACTAAACTAAAACTAACAAAACGAAACTGATTGTAATGAAACTAACTAAAACTAAACTTAAATTTAAATTAAAATTGAAAACGATATTAAAATAAACATAAATATTCTTTTTTCTTTCTTTCTAACAAATCTTTTTTTCTTTTCTTCTACCTAATCTTTCTTTCTTTTACTTTCTAACTAATCTTTTTTTCTTTCAAACTAATCTTTCTTTCTTTTTTCTTTCTTTCTAACTAATATTTTTTTCTTTCCTTTCTTTTTCTTTCTTTCTTTCTATTTTATCAAACTAATCTCTTTCTTTCTAAATAATCTTTCTTTTTCTTTCTAACTAATCTTCTTTCTTTCTAACTAATCTTCTTTCTTTCTAACTAATCTTTCTTTCTCTTTCTTTCTAATTAATCTTTCTTTTTCTTTTTTCTTTCTTTCTAATTAATCTTTCTTTCTTTCTAACTAATCTTTCTTTCTTTCTATTTCTTTCTCTTTCTTTCTAATTAATCTTTCTTTCTTTTTTCTTTCTCTTTCTTTCTAATTAATCTTTCTTTCTTTTTTCTTTCTTTCTAATTAATCTTTCTTTATTTCTAACTAATCTTTCTTTCTTTCTATTTCTTTCTCTTTCTTTCTAATTAATCATTCTTTCTTTTTTCTTTATCTTTCTTTCTTTCTTTCTTTCTTTCTTTCTTTCTTTCTTTCTTTCTTTCTTTCTTTCTTTCTTTTGTTACGAACCTCCCCGTCTAGGGTTAGGGACGTTAGATGACAAACATCAATTAACTTGATGAGACTCCTGCTCATCAACGTGATCTGCCGCAGCTGAAGGAGGGAGAGAGAGACAACGAACTGCACAACAACAAATCACATCACAAAATCAAATAAATAATAAAAGAATTAACACACCCTAACTAATCTTCTTTCTTTCTTTCTTTCTTTCTTTCTTTCTTTCTTTCTTTCTTTCTTTCTTTCTTTCTTTCTTTCTTTCTTTCTTTCTTTCTTTCTTTCTTTCACCAGTGAAAGGTCATTTCCAACTTGGACTCTGAAGTGACCGGTCGCTTTTTCTCAGCTGAAGCTGAGCTCGAAGGGGCTGTTGTTTTTCCCACGGTGTTGTGGGGTGGAGCTTGCGAGACATCTCTGCAACCTTCAGAAACTGTCATTCCTCTCAGACCTCCAGAATACTTTTACACTGTTACATTAAACTCTGAGTCCTTTAATGAATGGTATGTAAAACCTTTAACTTTTTAACAATGTTAGTGTTATTTTAAGATGTTAAAAAAATCAATAATTTACAGAAAAGATTAAAAAAAAATAAAAAATGTTGATTTGTAAGAATTTAACTTTCAGACAGTATTTATTAAACACAAAGTCATTTTAGAGATTTAAGTCATTTTTCTCTTTTTAGAGAAAAAATCTAATTTTAACTTATTTCATTTATTTTTCAAAACTGATGAAAAATACTTCTGTCTTCTTTAATAAAAAAACACTGATCTCATCTCTGTCTTTATTGTACATTTCTTAAAAAGTATATATTGTTTTTAAACATGCATCTTTTAGAACTATTTTAGAAATTATCCCACGGTTGAGATAACGAGGCGTGGTACAAGTCCGATTTTACCACGGTGTACGCATAAGCATGCAGAAGCCTTTCCAAACAAAAAGTGTCTTTCAAAATTTAAATCAAATCAATGCGATGTTTTGTGTAAATGCAGGATGGCAGGATGATTTTCAGATCATTTTGAAGAAAAAACTCTAGGCGAAAACATCCATTCTTTCTAGTATTTCTAGTATTCCATTCTTTCATGAAAGTTTTATTGTGGACAAATCTGGACAGTCTGTGTTTTGTGGCCTTATTTCAGAAACTTTAAGTTTTAGTTTTTTCAATAACCATGCAATATTCTCTCAAAAATACAAACATGTTGCTCACATATTATGGTAGCCCTTATTTGTGCTAAATAGAGCCAACCTTTGCCATTAATATCCTCTGAAAAAGCAACTGAAAAAAGCACAAATGACCACCAGATGTTTGTGACACAACACATAGCATACAATCTTAACGTAACGATAATATAATATCGAGATAATAAGTAAATCATTACAAGTTCCCAAGGTTAACTTAAGCACTCACCATTTTTTAATAAACATGATGAAAATGCACAATCTGAACTTAAATGGTTGTAATTCAAGAATGCTTTGGAATAAGATTGGTCTAGTTTTAAAGACGACATTTGGCAGATTTTTGTAGAAGATAAATAAACAAACTTCATTTGTGTTTCAATTTATGAAAATGTAAACATTTAATTCATATTTCATATAAAATATATTTTTTCAAAACCTGGTGGACTCATCATGGAACATTGAATGGATGTTATCTTTTGAACTATTGGCATGAAAACATTCTACCATTCTTTCATGATTTTCATGTTCATCACTATTTTAAAATAAAGGTTTTAACATGCCAGGAGTATGAAAATATTCTTGTTGCAAATTGATTGATTTTCAAAATAAATGACAGAAGAGCCATAATCTAACCATATATGAAAACTACAGATAAGTAAGCTTTCAAATTATATATAGTTTGTCAATATTAGTTTAGGTTTCAAACCTAAATATAGGATATACTAAATATGTTTTAAATATATAATGGCTATGGGCCCGCCGGCGGTGACACTTAAGGGGTTAAGAAAGTACATTTATTTATATATTTTTTAGAAGTTAAAGTCCATGTTGTAGGTTAACCACTACTGTCGATTAATGGGTACATAAATCACTCAAAATATGTATATCATTTTTAAAATTTCATAAAAATGGTCTTAAAGACCAGTTTTTTACGTTTTCGGTATTAACAGGGTTTTTTACGCAATTCGGTGATGAAGTGAGTTGGGGAGAAGTGGAGGAAAGCTATTTCAAGTCATCTCGTATAGATCGTATTTACGAGTTAAACGCACTTGAACGCCACCACAATGTCGTAAATACTTAATAATTAAATGCATGGTCCGAGGAGAATGTGTTGAGAGTTAACAACCTTCCACAACGACGGCATAATAATTCTACATCATTCGGACAGCCATTAATTCAGAACCCTAATCAGCTTAACTTCACAATTGACCAGACGAATGGTGGGACAATTGTTACTACAATCATGGTAGAAAACACAATATATGGTGCTGTTAACATCAGTGCGGTGAGTGTCTGATCATTTAAGAAACAGTTGCTTAGTTAAGAAATGATTTGTGTATGTGTTTTTTCACAAATTTTGTTTTGTTTTTTAAAGTTGGTCCATAGTCTTTACAAGAGTGTGACAAAATATCCTGCCGTGTAAAAGTACATCCAAAGATACTAAGGATGAGAATATCTAACTGTAGATTGTGATCTGAGATCTCTTTCATTTTGTGCCGGATGTTGAAGTGTTAGTTAATAACAAAAACTTTACAACGTTGTTCGTCGTGAGTGAGATGTTAGAGAAATCTGACATTGTATGGTTGCACTACGCCTGAAACCTAATCATCAACATCTAAACTAAACATTATCATGGTTTAGTTGTATTTTTCTTTTCTTTTTTCTTAAAAATTATCTTGTTTAATCGTGTATTCAGTCAATATTTATCAGGTTGATATTTAGAAATAAGCAAAAAATACATTTATAAAACAGTTAACAGTGTCAGAACACAACGGGCCTTTTTATAACTTTTGAAAAGTGTCATACAGTATTTGGTTTTGGGTGAAAATCTGGAAAACAACCTTACACATGCAGTGTTTTCGCCAACGGACCTAAGCCGTTGAAGGCCTTCTGAAACTTCTGAAGGTCTCTCATGTGTAGATTGAAAAATCCCAGCTAGCAGGGAACGTTCTTAGAACTTTGGCTAACATTCCCTACAAGTTTGGTTAATGTTCTGAAGAAAACATTTGAATGTAATGTTTAACGAATATTTTAAGGATGTTTTCTCATTTTAAAAAATGTTCCTATAACGTTAAATGTAAACTAAGATATAACATTTGAACTGCAACATTCAAAGGATGTTTTGGGAATGTTTCTGAGGTAACAAGTTGTACAATGATCTCAATAAAACATTGTCCCAATGTTTCATGATAACAAAAGAAGAACATTCTCTCTGTCACATTAGGAAAATGTTTTGAGGATATCATTGACAGATGAGATGTTGAATGTTCTTTATAAAACATTCTTCTAATGTGACGAGTTAACACAATTAGAACATTTTACTTGCAACATTTTGAGGATGTTTTGGGAATGTTGTTAAAGTTAAAGTTTGTACAATGATCTCAATATAACATTGTCCCAATGTTTCATGATAACAAAAGAAGAACATTCTTGCAACATTTTGAGGATGTTTTGGGAATGTTGTTAAAGTTAAAGTTTGTACAATGATCTCAATATAACATTGTCCCAATGTTTCATAAAAACAAAAGAAGAAGATTCTCTCTGTCAGGTTAGGAAAATGTTTTGAGGATATCATTGACAGATGAGATGTTGAATGTTCTTTATAAAACATTCTTCTAATGTGACGAGTTAACACAATTAGAACATTTTACTTGCAACATTTTGAGGATGTTTTGGGAATGTTGTTAAAGTTAAAGTTTGTACAATGATCTCAATATAACATTGTCCCAATGTTTCATGATAACAAAAGAAGAACATTCTTTGTTACGTTCATAGGTGTTTTGTGGGAGTGCCTGTGTTTGTTTTGTCTCCAGCGCTTTCTCTCTCTATTTCTCTCTCTCTCTCTGTCGATTTCTTAGGCCGTCTTCCTTGACTGCCGATTGGCTCACGAGGCTGTCAATCATCATCAAGAGATGTGACGTCGACCTATCCGCTGCCAGTGATGTTCCCGCTGGCAGATAAAAGGAAGCTGGAAAGGAATGAATGGAGGCTCTGTTGTTTTGATTTTTGCTGTCATTGTTACTCGGTTTGTTTGGTTTTGTTTTGCCTCGCTTTATTTGTCATTTGTTTATGCCAATATCTGTCGTTTTGGTCATAATTTTGATTTACTATTTTGTTCGTTTATTTTCTTTTACGCTCTCTGATGTTTACTCTTTACCAAGAGGAAGGAGGATAGGGAAGATGTCGTACGACTTCCATTGTGCAACACTGTAACTTCTGTGTATAGAAACCCCAGGTAAGAGGTGAACGCCACCCACTGTTTTGTTTTGTTAGTCGAGAGGAGGGAAGTATACGGCGCTTGGCGCTGAAGATTTGATTGTTTTCTTTTCTTTCCTTTAGTTAGGTTAGAGCAGTGGTTCCCAAACCTGTCCTGGGGGGTATTCCAGAAAGCAGGTTATGTGACATACCCGGGTAAGTTTAAGGGTAAGTTAGTGGATAACCTCAACTTTCGGTTCCAAAAACAGAGGTAACTTTCTGGGTATGTATGTAACCATAGGAACTTACTCTCTGAAGATAACCTGCTCGGTAGCAGGTTATGTTCCAGGGTTAGTTTGTTTCAGAAGGTTACTGAGCATGGCGAGCCGTTTTAAAGACGATCCAGGATGTGGAAGCATAGATAATACGAATTCTTTTCCGCCGTGAGAGCGTGATACGACCACGTATCAATGTGTTTTTGTATCCAAATGAATATTTGCGGGAGCGTTGCCGTTTTTCAAAAGAATCGTTAATTTATCAAGCGAAGATAATGGAGTTAAATATTGGTAACACTTTATAATAATGTTCAGTTGTAAGGCATTTATAAGTGGTTGATTAATGATGATCTAATCATTTACAGAACATTCATAAATGATTAGCAAGTGACATACTAATATTTTATGTATGTTTTGTAAATTCCGTTACAAGTCATTTACAATTGATTAGTTAATGATTAACTAATCATTTACAAAACATGACTATGCGTTAATTGATGATTAATGATTAATTAGTGATATGTTCATTATTTTATGTATGTTTTGTAGATTCAGTTACAAGTCATTTACAATTGATTAGTTAATAATTATCTAATCATTTACAAAACATGACTATGCGTTTCATAAATGTTTAATAAATTATGTTACATTTTTTTTTTATGTTTTGCTCACATCAGGTGCACAGTGGTTAAAGACTCCATGTGTTTCAGAGAAGACAGCTGTCTATACCCTCACCAGTCAGCACTTACACTGCAGTGCACACTACCAGTGTTGGTCAAATTACTTGGAAAAAGTAATTAGTTACTGATTACTGATTACTTCTCCAAGAAAGTAATCCAGTTACTTTACTGATTACTTATTTTCAAAAGTAATTAGTTACTTTACTAGTTACTTTACTAGTTACTTTTCAAAAACATGATGCATAAAATGAATACGCTATAAAGAAATATACCTTTCTGCTTAATTCTATTCTTTCTGCATCCATCATCCATCATCTAAAATTGAATCAAATGTTTTATTAGTTTCAGTATTTTAACTTTATGCACATTGCATCAATGGCTCACTCATTAAGATAGTCGCCTGCCGCCTCCTATTGGCGGTTTATAAATATTATTTCTATGCACAAATAATATTTCTTATTTGTATATTCAAAAAAATATTTTAAATAATCTCATTACATTATTTAATGCAGTTTATTTGATTGGTAACAGCACTTTAGCATCTTATTCTATTTTAATTTATTGATCAAATTTAAGAATTTTAAATGAAAGATGAAGCAAACGATTAGGGAAAAATGCCCTTTATAAAGGTTAAAATATCATAAATATGCCGATTTATATATGTTAAAGCTGACTGAACTGATGAGAATACTGATTCGGAATAAATTATATTTACAACACACACACACACACAAAAAAAATCACATTTTTTTCCTGTTCTATCAAATGTTTTTACTCAGACAAGTGAATGACCGACCGAATAACAAATGAAAAAGCTTAAATGTTGAGCCCTGGTATATATTTTTTATTATTATTCATTTATTTACCCATAAACCTGTCTTTAGGAAGCCAAGTTACAGTGGCAAGAATACCTTTGTGAAACCTTTGGGTGGTGGACAGGGTTTGCTTTAATCTAGTTGATCATGCATTTCTTTTCTTTTATTCCACAGCTGATGTGTGCAGTTTTTTATTGCTTGCATTAAAATAATTTTCTCTGGTTTTGTTTTTTAATTGCAGTCTTTTTCTTCTGCCATTCATGCTTATCAGCTCCATGCAATCTTAAGCTTTTCTTGGTTCAGCTGCACACAGTCTGAAAATGTTTTTTGGAAGTTTGCTAAAATAAAAGAGCCATTCTAAGAGCCATCGTTTAAGCTGTTGACTTTTCTTCCTTGAGAAAGAACGTTAAACGAACAACTGCATGAAAAATCATGACATAAGACTGACATCACTCACAACGTAGCATCCCTCATGGACAAATATAACGTCTGATGTTTGCACGCGCATACAGTTTACCATTACAACATCAATAAACACGACGTCTGAACACGGACAAACGGTGCGTGTTGACGCGTCAAAATTCACACGTTTCGTTTAAAGACTTTTGAACGCGATCGCTTGCCATAGTGTTTACCACTGACTTCGCGGCGCTCATGTCATTGTCACTCACGAGTCACGGCTCACGTCACGAGAAAGTCTCGCAGTATAACGCAGTAACGCAGCCTGCTTACGGGGAAGTAACAGTAATCTAATTACTGTTTTTGCAATTGTAATCCCTTACTTTACTCGTTACTTGAAAAAAGTAATCGGATTACAGTAACGCGTTACTTCTAACGCGTTACTGCCCATCAGTGCACACTACACACTACACTACAGAAGACAGCTGTCTATACCCTCACCAGTCAGCACTTACACTGCAGTGCACACTACACTACAGAAGACAGCTGTCTATACCCTCACCAGTCAGCACTTACACTGCAGTGCACACTACACACTACACTACAGAAGACAGCTGTCTATACCCTCACCAGTCAGCACTTACACTGCAGTGCACACTACACACTACACTACAGAAGACAGCTGTCTATACCCTCACCAGTCAGCACTTACACTGCAGTGCACACTACACACTACACTACAGAAGACAGCTGTCTATACCCTCACCAGTCAGCACTTACACTGCAGTGCACACTACACACTACACTACAGAAGACAGCTGTCTATACCCTCACCAGTCAGCACTTACACTGCAGTGCACACTACACTACAGAAGACAGCTGTCTATACCCTCACCAGTCAGCACTTACACTGCAGTGCACACTACACACTACACTACAGAAGACAGCTGTCTATACCCTCACCAGTCAGCACTTACACTGCAGTGCACACTACACACTACACTACAGAAGACAGCTGTCTATACCATCACCAGTCAGCACTTACACTGCAGTGCACACTACACACTACACTACAGAAGACAGCTGTCTATACCCTCACCAGTCAGCACTTACACTGCAGTGCACACTACACACTACACTACAGAAGACAGCTGTCTATACCCTAACCAGTCAGCACTTACACTGCAGTACACACTACACTACACACTACAGTGTTCAACACCTGCATGAATAAATCATTTACAACACTTTCTGCATCCCCTAATCTAAAGTGTACACTATTCATCACTTGTAAATGTGTTACACATCATTCGTAGATTACCACTTCAAGAATCAAAAAGGCATAAGATCAACGAATCAAATCTACGAATGTATATGTAACACATTTTCAAGTGATGAATAGTTTACACTTTAGATTAGGGGATGTGTTGAAGATTTTATTATATAGAAAATAAGTAATTCAACTGGTTTTTATACACTATTATTTCCTTGTCTGTGGGTGACTTTTGCTTGACTTTGGAACCTGAGAGCACAAGCTGTTGTTACAGCAGAAAATTCTATTTCAGTAATGTCACATGGTACAAAACTATTTCTCAAAATACCTATAGAATGTATTACCATGTTTGGGACAAGGAGAGGGTATATACGTTTGCTGGGCAATTTTTCTGGAGGGTCTTGTCTGCAGAGGGACACTCGGCTTTGTTTGTTAATAAAGTCTAATTTTTTCTGATGTCAAATATCTTTGAAGTCATTCCCCTGAAAAGAATTTAACCACAACAAATGGCGACCCCGGCAGGACGTGGCTTAGGAGCTGAAGGAGCCACGAAGGGATCGCTGGTGACTCACACAGACAACAGTGGCCGCTGTACTTTGAGGTGAGCAGTTTTTGCTTTTGAATAAGGTGTGTGTAAGTCACCAGTGGCCCGGATGTGGTAAGAAAAGCTTCTCCAAATTTAAAGAACTTAAAAAGTGAAAAGGAGTGTTTGATATCAGAAAAAATTGCATGTATTGTCTTTGTATGTCAAGTAGTTGGTAAAAGCGTGGGGGGGCTCCCAATAGTGTTTGCTAGTGCTTGTTTAATCCTGAGTGGATTCTATAACTACTGGTGATGCTGATTTAGCGCAAAGAGTTTTGACGTACGTACGTAAGGTTCTGTGTTTGTTCATCAAGTGGGCCTTGAAGGATGATGAGCAAAAAGCATGCACACAGAGGGTTTGAATTCACTGATAAGGATATCAGTTAAGTTTTGTGTTACTTGTCAAGAGGGCCTAGAGGATGGCAAGTGTACTGATAAGGATATCAGTGGTTTATCTGTGCTTACTTTGAGAAGTATAGCATGTGCACAGATGGTTAGCTCACGGATACCGCTTTGTTAAACAAAGTTTTAACGAAGGACTGCTATGGGTGAAGCTGGAAAAAATAGAGGTTTTAAAAGTCTATAGGTTTAAAGTAACGGTTACCGCCTCGAATGCGAGGGACTGCTCGGGTTACTAAAATTATATAGGATAGTTAAAAGTGTCACTGTGTTGATTAGTGAATCTGTTAATGTATTGTTCAGATCTGACAGGGAGTACAGAATAGTGTGTGTGTGTAAGTGTTTGTGGGATCCTGTGTCTTGTGTGACTGTGCCTGTGGTTGAAAATAAGTGACCTCTGACCCTGGTTGCTTGAAGGGACAGAGAATATGTGAATGACCAGTGAATGAAGGGACTGAAATGGTGTGTATTAGAAAAAGAAAAAAAGAAAAGTAAGGGAAAACAATTGTTTCAAGATATTAGCTTAGCAGAATATTGTAGTATAAAATAAGTTAAAATAATAAGATATATATTTAATCAATAAATGTAATGATAAATATTAATAGATGAATATAAATAAGATTGCACGTGCTTAATATATTATATATTATATCTGAAGACGTCTAAAATTTGTATCTCATTATCCCTGAAGACAGTGTGGAAAAAGTATTCCATTGCAGATTAATAAGTTTGTGTTAAGAGAAAAATAACTGGTGCAGTGTGCTGAAGGCAAGATTGAGTGACCAAGTTTCAAAAGTCAAAAATACTTTACAGAAGTTGATGAGAGTAAAAAATAAGAGGAATTCCTTGATGATTGTTGAGAAACATACTAGATTATTGTGAACACAGCATGCAAATATAGAAGAAAGATTGAAGTCTGATTTTATGATAGGGAAAATTATTTAATTGAATTATTCTCAGATAATCAAAGTTAGAATTATTGCTGATATTGCTTTTTCCTGCAATGAAGAACTGCTTACTAACAGAATGAGGGAAATGCTATGGTCAACCAGTGAGATTTTTAATATAAAAGAACCAGTGAAAAGATGCAGGTTAAAAAAGTAGAATGTAGATAAAGAGCTAATAGCTTATATGTAAAAGTTCAATTTGATTCATGCAGATCTCTGAGTATTCAAATTGCAGATGGAAACAGAGCCCTGTGGAAGCAACAAGAGGGCAAAGGGCATAGACATGAATGCAGAGACACTGACGCAGAGAAGAAGAGAGAGGGTGAGGGGTTCTCAGCTCCCCTCCTGAAGTTCAAAAAGACCCAAAAAGACTGAGTTAATGGAAAGACTGGAAAAGGTGAATCTTTCACTTGAGACTTTTCCTAAAGACAAAGACAAATCCTGAGATGCAAAACTGTTACAGGATTGATCAAAATCCCAAACTGAGAAGAGACAGAGAAACAGCGGAGCCTATATTCCACTCTGCAAAGGCCATTGAGTGACAGCAAGGCTGAAAAACATGTCAACAGACACTGATCTAAAAAAAGAAGAACTGACCCTTACGGGGCACACAGGTGTGACAAACCTAATGAACACTCTAGAGAGACTGCTTCAAATTTAGTTCATTATTATATTAACTTAATTCATTCTGATTATTCACTGGTCTCATGGCAATTCTTTATATTCTCTGCTAAACTAACCCTCTCTGCTCTTTCAATAGGTACAAGTCCAGCTCTATAAGAAAAGAAAATACAGAGAAGTGGGTGCTCAACTCACAAAATAGTTAAAACTAAGGCTGGATTTGGTATAGTGAGGGCTATTATATTAGACAACTATAGGGCTAAAAGCATGATAGAATTATTCTCTGGCAAAGAAAAAAAAAAACACAAAATGTCAGAGAATGATTATTTTTGTTTGCAAAACAATGGTACTGGTCACTCCATCTTGTTTTAATATTTTTATAGAGATAAATTGGAGAAGGATAAATAACTCAAAGTCCAAAAATTATGAAATTAAAAATGCTGTCAAAACTGGGATAATGAGATGGAAATGTTATTGGCCATGGATCCAAGATTAGGCAGAGATCTCCAATTTTATTCTTAAAGAAGCTCATGAGCAAAAAACAAAAAGAATATGAAAAAGTAGACCAAACAAATGACAAAATGCATTTGAGAATTTACAATTGGCTGTCTTACTCTCAACTGCACCATACTAAGGCCTATTATTCTGAAATATTTAATCTATTAGAGTTTGGGAAAAAACAAGAAAAAAAGGATTATAACAACAGTGGTAAACTAAGCATTAAGATAACTGACACTTCTGAATAGTGTTGCGTAGCTGTGTTGTGACGTTGTCTGTCAGACCTTTGGAATTCCACAGCTAAAATTATAAGTTCCGCATTTAGAGCACAACCTGTGGAAGAAGAATGTGTGATGGCCATGAGTGACTGATTATGAATGAATGAGTGTACACTAAGGCAAATCAATTATTTTGCCTACAGCTGTATCTAAATTTCATATGTGGGCCCACAGGGCATATTCTGCCCAATAAAATAATGACCATGGATGGATTTGGTTAATATCCAAGTCGAAACTGTAGTAACAATAGAAAAAAGAAAATGGGGGAAAAAAAATTGTAAAAGAAAACAAAACAGTACTACATTTTGCGCAGCGCCTAACACATCTGACTTTCCTTTCAGAATATCATGATGGAGCATAACACATCTGATTTTCTTTTCAGAATATCATGAAGGAGCTGACTCTTTGTCAAAAGTCTGAAATATTGTCTTGTAACTTTTGTCTTTTAGCAAAGTGGGTTGAGTGTTGTCCAAGTCTGATAACTAGTATGCTGATAGTGGGACTCAAAACAATGAGATAACTGAGCTGAATTGACTAATTGTAAAAAGTAATATAGGGGTAAAGCCCTACTGCTAATGAGCAGAAAACACACAAAAGAGGCCAGAACACCACTCAGCCCACATGATCATTTTACAGGTGACGACACCAAGAAGGACAATGGAGCAGATGATTTAAAATGTTGTTGTCACTAACAAAACTAAAAAGAAATAATGAAGGTTGCATTCGCAGATGAGAGCAATTCAATTCCAGGAAGGTTTCTGGGACGATTCAAACAACAACAAAAGAAGAGACTTGAACATTGATCAGCAAAGTGACATTTGAGTCCATGCCTCTCACACCAACAAGCCTCTACTCGCCACAACAGGAAGTGAGGGATCAAGAGGGCTTGTGCTAGTAACAGCCCCCTCACCTCCGAGGGAAGTCCATGCAACGGCTCGTAAAGAGTCACCCTGGTGAAACATGTAATGACGGTTAAGACGGCTAACAGAATGATCAACATGAATGGAAAAAGAAGCAAATGATAAGAAGAACTTTAAATGAAAAGTTGCAAAATGTGGGAAACTTACAAGGAGTTGTGCAAAGAAGAGAAAATCAACAGAGATGAGTACAAGTTCAAACAATAGTCAAAATCATATATTATTAAGATTGAGCTTATAAACCAAATTGAGATTTACAATCATTGGACGTTGATTGAAGTACCTCGGATAAGGATGAAGAAGAAAATGAATAAGCCAGATCCTGGGTGTCTGGGTCGAAGAGGATATCTACACCGCAAGATAACTCTTAACTGTATAAGGGATTTTTGTGTTTGACATATTCTACATAACTGTGACAATTAGACAATGCTGAACCAATTTCATCCACACACTTGTAACAATGTTTGATTTTTGATTAGGGAGGATTCGAGTCTTTTACTTTCTCCATTGAAAAAGAAAAAAACAACTGAAAGAGAGAAAAATGTATGGAGAAAGATGTTTGGCTCGATTGCTCCACCGGAGTGTGGTGGCATAATTTTAGTCATTGAAAATAAGAATGAGTGACTTAATTTAGTTACTAAGGTAGTATAACGGAGGGGACTGGATTTTGAAACTACACTCTGGAAAATGATAGTGAATGTGGGGCTTAAATAAGCCCCAGAGGAGGGAATGTTGAAGATTTTATTATATAGAAAATAAGTAATTCAACTGGTTTTTATACACTATTATTTCCTTGTCTGTGGGTGACTTTTGCTTGACTTTGGAACCTGAGAGCACAAGCTGTTGTTACAGCAGAAAATTCTATTTCAGTAATGTCACATGGTACAAAACTATTTCTCAAAATACCTATAGAATGTATTACCATGTTTGGGACAAGGAGAGGGTATATACGTTTGCTGGGCAATTTTTCTGGAGGGTCTTGTCTGCAGAGGGAAACTCGGCTTTGTTTGTTAATAAAGTCTAATTTTTTCTGATGTCAAATATCTTTGAAGTCATTCCCCTGAAAAGAATTTAACCACAACAGATGCAGAATGTATTATACATCATTTACAACATTTTTGGCATCCCCTAATCTAAAGTGTAAACTATTCATCACTCGTAAATGTTACAAATGATCTGTACGTGTATTCAAGGCATTTACAGCACTTTCTGCACCATCTAATTGCTACATACATACAAAAAATACATTATTTATTAAACTTTTGTATATGATTAGTAAATCATTAACTAATCAATTGTAAATGACTTCTAACTGAATCTACAAAATATAAATACAATAATTAATATATCACTTATTAATCATTTATGAACGCATAGTCATGTTTTGTAAATAATTAATCATTTACTAATCACTAGCAAATGACTTGTAACGGAATTGACAAAACATACATAAAATGGTAGTATATCACTTGCTACTCATTTATGAATGTTCTGTAAATGATTAGTTCATCATTAACTAACCACTTATAAATGCCTTACAACTGAACGTTATTATAAAGTGTTACCTAAATATTTAACTCCATTTATTTAACTTTTTTGCGACAGTGAGTTTCTTGTATACAATAGGTGATGCAGAGCATGTGGGAAAGGCAACTGTGTGTAGGGCCGTTCGTACAGTATGCATTGCACTCAAACGGTTCCTACACACTTTTGTGCAGTTCCCTGGCCATAAACCACTGAGGGTCATTAAAGAGGAATTCCACAGAGTGGCGGGTTTGTCCATTCTATCATATTCTATGAAAGACCATTTTAGTTACATAGCACTATACTTAATCTATTCATCCTGTATACAGTGACAGTCACAATAATTTAAAAAGTTTCTAATTATATAACTTTCAATTTCAGGGTTCCCAAATGTGATTGGGTGCATTGATGGACACATTCCCATTAAAGCTCCTTCAGTCAATGAAGGAGACTATGTTAATAGGAAGTCAATCCATAGCATCAATGTGTAGATGTTTGGGTGTTTAAACCATTAAATCACCCTCATTACTGGTCCCCACTAACTAGATAATATGTGATCATCACTAATGTTGAAGCCAAATGGCCAGAACATGATGCCAGAATGTTTAGGGAGTCATCATTGTGCCACAAATTTCAACAGGGTATGTTTTGCCTTTTTTTTTTGTTTTTTTTTTTATGCAATTATACACTTTAACTACCTTTATATGACAGTCCCCCCCTTGCTGGGGGACAGAGGTCCTGTCTGCCATATATGATGACGCCCTACCCTGAACCTGAGCCTGGACCAGGCACAATTCAACCTGACCCACAGCAGAACATGGACCATAGGCATCCTGAAGGCAAGGTTTCAGTGCCTGCGTGGGCTCAGGGTCAACCCAGAAAGGTCATGTGACATCACAGCTGCTTGTGTTGTTCTTCACAACATTGCCACACTGAGAGGTGAGAGCCCCCCCCCCCCTCTTGAAGATGGCCAAGAGGAACCCCCAGTGAACCCAGTAGACCAAAGTGATGGCAGGGTGGTACGAGACATGATTTGCCAAAATCACTTTAATTAAAACCAGTTAACAGTCAAATGTTGTTCATTGTTTCTTTATTTCCTGTAACAAAAGACATTTGTATTTATTGCTTTAGATTTTATTCATCAACCAATGACAGATTACTGTTCACATACTTTCTCCCACCTTAAGCTGGTGCTCCAGCAATTCAAGTCTGGCCTTTTTTTAGGTTAAGCCTTTTCTCCTCCATTTGAAGCTGTATAAGGTCCATCTCCATGTCACTTTTTCTGATTTGCTTTTGAAGGTGGACCTTATACAGCTCTTTGGCAGGCAACTAGAAAGACAGAATAATTAAACATGACTGATAAAGTCTGTAATACAAACACAGACCAAATATTTAAATGAGGAAGGAGAACTGCAGAACATTTCTTACACTGATTCTGTGTGGAGGTAGATGGACCCTCATCTGTATTCAAATCTCCTGCCATATTCTGTAAAATTACAATGACAATTTATTTATTCTCTTATGCAAAAAAGGGGGAATTCATTCTATGCAATGAATGCATGGGCCTCCCCACATTTTCTGTTTCTGTCACAGCAGAAGTGGTCTCTTCATCTTCAGCCTACAGTGAAAATAAGGAAGGATGCTTGGTCTAGCAAACAGAAACCTAAAGACAATAATCACTTACAACTGTGACAGAAGCTGTGTCCCAATGTGAAGACTGCATCCTTCGAAGGCTGCGGACTTCAAACGATGCAGCCTATGCGTCCTCCGAACGACACACCATGTAGCCTTCGTAGGATTTCCTAATTGCGCAGCCAGGTGTTCCCGATCACCGCTCCAGGCGCCAAGCAACGGTGCGAGAGTATGCTGCCATCCTGATAAATCATTTGATATAATTGAGTAAACAGCTAGGAGCCAGAATTGGCTATTGTCATTTTTATGTTTTATAATTTTATTGGAGGACATGTAAGGATGTTTCAGGTCATGTACTTTCGGCTTAGCCGAAGATTCAAATGGTCATTTTTATCTTACCTTGATGCGATTTTGTAGGCTAGTGTAGGCTATCATTTTTATTATGCACATAAATGGACCATGGTAAATATATTTACACAGGTTTTCAACCCTATTTGAATATAAAACCCAGTTGAATATAAAAAGTCCAGTGCGAATGTTACTCCCGCTCGTCATCGGCAGCTGTCACAGTCACTGTTGCTAGGCGACAAGAACAGTCCTCCGTAGGCTAGACCGGTCCGAGCGCTTGAGATGCGCCCTTTGAAATGGGATGGAGCTGTAGTTAGCAACAATTTGCTAATATTGTGACAATAGGCCTACATTTTGTTACTTTAATTTTCAAAATAACCAGTGGTGGTATGTAAGGAACTACATCGTTAATACTCGAAGTGATTTTCCCACACAGGACAGCAACACTACAAAACTACACAAAAGTATATAGTTTAAATGTATCAACCTTGAAAATATTCATAAGTAAAATGCAACATATGCATATATAAAAGCAGAACCATCATAAAAACCCTGACAAAGTTTTTTTCCTCCAGAATTCCTTTACTTTTACTCTTGATGCCTTAAGTACATTACAGTATGCAAGATAAGTTTGCTTGACTAAGGTTTGAAATATATGACTAGTAGTTTTTCCCCAATGCGTTATTAGTGGTTAAAAAAAATATATAAAGTATCTCAATATTTATTCCATGAGTCAGCCCTGCAAACCTGTTGGTAGACGTGGATAGTGAAAATATGCAGTCAAACACTCTCGAGACCGTCCCAGACCAGCAGGAGGCCTTACCAGGGTCTCTTACCAGGGTCTCTAATTGTGGAGCCCATCCCAGTCCAGCAGCAACACCAGGGTCTCCCACTCAGCTGAATAAAAGTCTACATCATTTTTTCTTATTTTATGTAGGCTACTGTAAATTTAAATGTTTATGTTGATTTTGAGATGTTTAACGTATGTTGTAAATAGTTGGGGGGAAAAAGTTATAGAAGAATTTGTTTCATGTAGAAATTATGACTGTCATTACAAAAATAAACAATGTCCAGAGCAATGAATTCTCTTTTATTTACACATTTAAAGTTGCATAATTTTTTTTTCCTTTTAAAAAATCTAAGTGAAAAAAAATTAAACAAGGATATATACATATATATACATATTTCTCAATCATTCTTTCAAGAAGAGAAAACAGCCTGTCCATTCTCTCTTGTGCTCTCCTCGCCTCTGCAGTCCCATGTCTTCTCTAATCAAGTCCAAAACCTCGTCCTCTCTGTCTCGCCTTCATCTTGGTGCTGATGCTGGTGCTGGTGCTGCTGCCCCTGGTTCCTCCTCTTCTTGGTCACACACTGCTGAACTCGGCCCCTCACCTGTCCCAGGACACATGCAATCCTAAGGCAGAGCAAATTAACCATGGCTTGTTAACAACAACAGCACAATACATTTCAACAAAGATGTGATCTCAACTTTCTTACTTTGTATTTTTAAAATCATATTCATATTCAGAAATCATATTTCTGAATACTCAAATTTGGTTAAACCTTTGTAGATAGCCTAGCTTGCATGAAAGCACTACAAAAACACATAAAAGTGAAACCCCATTGCTTTATCTACTGCTTTTCTTATTGTTGTGGGCTTTTGATATTTCTTATTTACACAAGTTAGACAGACTAGTGCAAATATTACAATAAAATTTAATTTTAGTTTTTTTTTTTTTAATTGCAGTTTAATAAATTGAGCTATATGCTCCTTGCTCCCTGAAACAATTATTAAACTAATATTAGCACAAGTTTTGCCTCAGGCCACCTGACAATGAAGTTAAGTTTATAAGAAAGAAAAACTTGAGGCTTTTAACTGTGGTTTCACTAGCTATTTGAGTAAATGAAAACATAATACTTACATTTAAATGTGAATTTGCCGTCCACCAGCGAACTCTCGGCCGTCATTTTTTTTAAATAAAAATGCTGTCGTCACCGGCCCGCGATGAATTATGGGGTAGGATAGTCCGCTAAGTGTCCATTTATGTATCCTTCCTTTCATGGGGAAACGAAGGGTGCATTTGGCGTCGCTTTAGCCTTCGTCGCGCCGCGATGACGCAACCGGCCTTCGAATACGGCCTTCGGAGGATGCAGAACTGAATTGGGACAGCCTTCATCATGCCGCGGTGACGCAATCGGCCTTCAAATGCGACCTCCGAAGTGTGCAGCCTTTGAATTGGGGCCCTGTCCCAAATGGCACACTCCGGACTTGTGGACTTCCTCAGAGTCCACACTTTGGTGACGTCATGTAGTGCAGACCTATAGGGCCCTTGGTGCAAGTCCACGAGGGCGCATTGAGAGGTATTTTTGGGACAGACTCAATCGGCACGCCGGAAATAACGGCCTGGTTGTTGTTGGCCAGGAGAAATCTCATTTTTGTGCTATTACCTGCATGTCAACTACACATCCTAATTTTACAGTTCTGTATTTTGATATTGTGCATATCACCTGGGCATTAAACAATAAATATATCATGCTTATTTAAATGATGTATACAGTTGTACATAATAATAGGCTACATAATGTTCCATTAGAACTAAGATTACAATTTTAAAACATAATTTAAACATATTTTATTTCAATTTACAGGTTTCAATATTCATACTATGTTTACATATGACTCAGTAAAGCCCTGACATTCGGTTCTAATTATTTAATGAATCATAATGCGATCGTATTATTAAACGCGCTATTATTATGTTTGAGACATCAACCACTGGTCGATGACCATAATGTTTGTATAAACTGTAGGTAACAACTGGTAAAATGTACATTTAGGTCTTAAAAAACGTAATATTTTCTTCTCAGCCATGTCAACAATTATCCGTGAGTGAAATCTCCTCCCATCCGTTGTCTGATTGGCCTTTCGCAAGGATTCCTGGGTAGTTAAAGTGCGTGAAGCCTGCTTCTATGCTTCAAGGGTACAAAGGGGGCGCTGCTGAGCACACTTCAGAGCGGTAAAATGCTGAATGGGACGGCCTACGGACTCGTAGACTCAGCGAGCACGCGCAATTCAAGTCCACGAGACCGAAAGTCCGCATGAAGTGCGCCATTTAGGTCTGCACTACATGACGTCACCAAAGTGTGGACTCTGAGGAAGTCCACAAGTCCGGAGTGTGCCATTTGGGACAGGGCCTGGGACGTCCTTCGTCGCGTCGCAGTGACGTTTCGTCGCGCCGCTGTGACGCAATCGGTCTTCAAATACGGACTTCGGAGGATGCAGCCTTCACATTGGGACACAGCTAGAGTGTGGTGTTGCAGGAGGATCCAATAATACAATGTGGCCATCAGCAACTGCAAGATAATTAAACCAATAAGATAATCATGCATATTCAATACTCAATGTATATTCTTAAACAAATACAACTAATAAAGAAGGACATTAGGAACATCTAAGAGTACTAGTAATAAGATTATAGTACACAGCATATGCAGTCAAAGTAGCATGCATACTCCACAAGTGAATCAATGACTGTAAAATGCATTCAAAATGCCCATTTAAAATGGTGACAATGTTGATGATTTTCTTTATTAAAACACTGACAAAAACAGTGAAAACATCAATAAATCATAAGTATTAATATGGTACACCTACATTTTACTAAGCCACTTGTCTTGGTAGCTGAGTCTGATGAATTGCCCCTGGAATCCCATCGACCACAGGTTGCCCTTTATTAAGGGACAGTGGCAGCTCCTCAGCTGGGGTGAGGGAAGGTGGAGGTGGACCCCCCACCTGTTTTACGGGCCTCAGCCTTCTTTCTATTGGCTACATAGACAACTAAGGCTACGTTTACACGGAAACGATCTGAAGAGAAAACGCAAAAGTGATCACTTCTTATTCTGCGTTTAGACGAGCGTTATGGGGGGGAAATCTGCGTGCATACGGTGACGCAAAAGTGTGTGAAATTCAATGTAGTATGCACTCCAGGCGGCTAGGTGGCAATGTGAAGCACTGATCGGTGCCTTCACTGTCTAGCAGACTTTTGCGTTTTTACCGTTTAGACGGAAACGCGACGGTGGAGCGTTTTTAAGATTTCCACTCTGGAGGGTGGTTTCACTTTTTTGCGTTTTTAAGCCCCAAAAACGCCGTCGCCGTCTAAACGAAAGGCACATCTGATAAAATATTTTTACGTTTTCACCCGGGAGCGTTCTCGTGTAAACAGGGCCTAAATTACATGGTGTCAGTAACAAGTTTAGAAAATATTACCTTGCTGGAGAATGTTTTTGTGTTTCATTTTGACTTGGCTCACACTTCTTCTGGCTTAGTAGGATTCGTATCCAAAGTCGACATATTACTAGCCAATTATGTGCATTACTACTGTAATATTAAGAAATGTATGGAGGCCAACAAGTAAATACTTGTCTATTTTTAGGCTACTACATGCCCCAAATAATTTTTGCGTCACAATGAAAGGGGAAAATAGCCCATTTATAATTTTATAAACTCGTGCATTTACTCTGTCCGTTATTTTTTGCCAAGCCAACTCTCTTTCTTTCTGATGCAGCAGTATTTTTTTTATTTTTTTTATTTTTTTTTTGTTATAATGGGCTTATAGTCTTCATAAGCAAGAATTAAAACCTCCAACTCAGTTTCACCGAAGTATGTAGCTCGATTTTTTTTCTCCCTGGGTTTCCATGGTGACTCCTGAAATCGGCGATCCATTGAAAATGTCTTTATGTACTCACCGTGCGCGCGCATTAACTCTGGGTAACCAGTAGGAGGTTGATTAATCTAACGCTTCTTGGGTGTTTTGGAACCGACATACTCATGGTATGCGAGTTTGGGGTAAATCAACCCAGAGGTTATGATTTACCAAATGGTAAGTTAACCAAGCTTTCTGGAATACCCCCCTGAAGGCCCCCCAACATTGCATGTTTTCTTTGTCTCCCTACTCAAACACACCTGATTCAACTCATCAGCTCATTATCACATGGGTTAATTGAGCTGATGAGTTGAATCAGGTGTGTTTGATTAAGGAGACAAAGAAAACGTGTAGTGTTGGGGGGCCTTCAGGACAGGTTTGGGAACCACTGGGTTAGAGGTTTAAACAAGGTAGGATTGGTTTTGTTTTGTTTCTTTCTTTCTTGTGGCGTCACTAGAGTCCCCTTTCTTTCGGGTTGATTTGTTTAGTAGTTTTCTTTTCTCGTGGTCATTTTTCTTTCTTTCTTTCTTTCTTTCTTTCTTTCTTTCTTTCTTTCTTTCTTTCTTTCTTTCTTTCTTTCTTTCTTTCTTTCTTTCTTTCTTTCTTTCTTTCTTTCTTTCTGTAAATTTGTATATATTGGTTGTGGCTTTGATAATTAATCCTTTTGTACATCTACTTTATAGTTTAATGGTTTCTTTTCCTTTTTGTACAATAAATCATTTTCATTGGCAGTTTCTGTCTTTTGCATTGTTTCTTGCCGCCTCCTATCATTCTTACATATTTTGCTATATTTTTTTTAGTGTTACTCCTCTTGCTCCTAGACAAATCTTAGAGGGGTCGTAACATTCTTCTTGCAACATTTTGAGCATATTTTGGGAATGTTGTTAAAGTTAAAGTTTGTACAATGATCTCAATATAACATTGTCCCTATGTTTCATAAAAACAAAGAAGAACATTCTCTCTGTCACGTTAGGAAAATGTTTTGAGGATATCATTGAGAGATGAGATGTTGAATGTTCTTTATAAAACATTCTTCTAATGTGACGAGTTAACACAATTAGAACATTTTACTTGCAACATTTTGAGGATGTTTTGAGGATGTTGTTGAGATAACAATATTATTGCTTAATATAATGTTCTCAATAAAACATTGGCACAATGTTCCATAATAACAGAGGAGGAACATTATCAAATCAACGTTCGTAAAATGTTTTGAGGATATCACTGAGACCTGAGATGAGTGTTTTTAAAAATTGTTCTTGTAATGTGACGCGTTAACAAAACTAGAACATTTTGTGTTTTTCCAAATTCATGGAAGAAATCCACAATAATACCTGTGCCTAAAGTCTCTAAGGCTATAGCCCTTGGAGACTTTAGACCAGTGGCACTCACTCCAGAGCTCAATGTTCTGCTTTGTGTTTGCGCTGCACGTTCTGCTCTGTCGTTAACAGCCCAAACGCTCCCATCATGTACCGATCACGCACTGGAAAAGCAAAGTCAAATAACGTGAAATTTCTCAGTAGTAGACTTCTGTGAAATAGCCCTAATGAGCTGGTATAGTCATGCTATGGTAAACAATGGTAAAATTACCTGCTCTGATCACATGCTCTTGTAATAATAGCTTTGTAGGGACTGTTTTATTTTGATAATTAGTAAAAAAAATATATATATAATAATAAATTGTTAAATTGATTATGTTGATTGATTATTGCAAATAATAATATATTGATGTTTGATATTATTTTAATACAGGGCTATTTTCTGTTCCTTTTTTGTTGTTTAATTAGGTTATTCTAAGTTTAAATATTGATGATTACAAGCTTGGGGGAAATGCAATTAATTGCATTTAATTACAGCAAATTGTGTAAATAATCAGTTACTTTTTTTAATCGATTCCCAGCCCTAAAATATTAAATATGGATATGTTTCTTACACGAACACATCACTTCGCTTCACCTTTCGCCTTTATTAACCTGCCAGAGCCGTGTGGAGTACTTTTATCATGGATGGATGCATTTTTATGGACTTGTCAAAAAAATCCCACAGGGAGCTACAGAATAAGAAATCTTTGAAGTCCACTTTTTTTACTGTTTCCATCAGTGAAATTACAGGATTTTTTTTTTTTCTTCTCAGAATTGTGAGGCAGGAACACACAATTGCAAGAAAATATCAGAATTGTGAGCTGTCGGAGACCAGTAGGGGCGCATTATGGAGTAGACGTGCGAACCGCGAGGTCCCAACATTTCGCTTAAAAATACTCACTAGCTTACTCAACTCGATTTAGAGACAGTGTATCGGACGATTTAAGGAACAGAAAAACTACTTTTGTCCAAAATGCCTCCAAAAGGAACAGCAAAAACAGTTCAGACTACTATCCCGGAGTTGGAGGCTAATAGTCGCACAGCTGCTGCTAGCAAAGGTGCTATTGATGCTAGCACTTTACAAGCCTTCCGTGACATCGTAAAAGAAGTTATCAAAGAAGAGGCTGACAGTCTACGGGAAGAAATTAAGCGGTCTGTTGATCCCAGTGCTTGATGAATGTAAGGTGAAGATACGCGAACACGAGGACGAACTCAACAACCAGGATGCCCGCTTATTGGAGATGGAGACTCGATATGCAGCGCTCAGCAGCAAGTGCGATAAATTACAGGAAAAAGTGGATGATCTGGAGAACAGAGGGAGACGATGTAACCTTCGCTTACTGGGGATCCCGGAGGACCTGGAGCAGCGCAATCCGACCAGATTCATCGCTGGGTTGCTGCATGAGGTTCTGGGTGGTCCCAATGGTCTGGAGAAACCTCCTATTGATAGAGCGCATCGAGCAGTGGGTAGACCCACAGAGGGAGGACGACCACATCCGTTCATCATATGTGTCCACTACTACCATGAAAAGGAGCAAATACAACGCCTTGCCAGAGAAAAGGGTCGTTTGGAGTATCGGGGAAAGCAGATCTTCATCTTTCCGGACTATAGTGCTAAATAAGCCCGTGCAGCCTTCAACGAGGTGAAGAAGATGCTCCGGGAGAAAGGAGTGCGCTACAGGCTTTTTTACCCTGCCAAGCTTCAGGTGTCCTTCAATGGAGAAACCAAGATGTTTGATTCTCCTACAGCTGCGAAAGACTTCTATTCCTCTAAGTTTGGGGACGATGAGTAACTGTGTTGCCAGATATACCGGCCTGTGAGTTCACTTAGGAAAGGCATGTGAAAGGTTCGAGTTATGTTTACAAGGCGTTTGTTTATACTTTATATTTGTTCTTTGATAAGCCTCTTTCGTGATTACATATTCTTGTAATGTTCGTTTTACACTGTTAGGAAAACCATAGTAACATCATTTATTTATCAAGGTTCTTATTATTATTGACTTAGCTACTTAAATTTAAACTTTTACTACTCACAAAATCAAACAAGATAGATATTATTTAGTTTTATTCAAAGAGTAGACGTTTGCTAACTATTATTTTTATTTATTTATTTTTTTTTTTTTTATTATTTATTTTCCTTCCATTTGGTTTATCATATAATTAGAACGAGTTGTGTAGGCTATTATTCTTATAGGTTTGGGACCTTCGTAAGGAGAATGGATCTCTTAGAGGAAGTAGAGATGCTTCAGGGATTTGGTGTTTGTCGTTTGGGGACAGCACTTTTGGGGAAGGGGGGTTATGTGTATGTTGCGTGTTTTTTTTATGTCTTTGTTATTTTTCTTTTTTATGTACGATTTCAGATTGCAGTTGAGTGTTCTTTATATTTACCAAAACATTTTTTGTTTGTGGTATGTCATATTGTATTTCCAGTAGGTTTTGACGGTGACTATCCCCTCTGATAATCTTTCTTCTTTAACTAAGAATGGCTCCCATGTCAATTTTATAAGCTGGAATGTGAGGGGGATGAATCACCCAATAAAATGTAATAAGGTACTCTCTCATCTTTCTAATCTTAAGGGAGATGTGGTGTTTATTCAAGAAACACATCTTAAGAATTCTGAACATCAAAGATTAAAAAGGAGTTGGGTTGGCCAAATTTTTCATTCAAGATTCAATGCTAAAGCTAGAGGAACAGCGATTCTTATCAATAAAAATACTCCCCTCATAGTTTCCGATACAATAGCTGATTCTAATGGTCGATACATAATCGTGATTGGCTCATTGTTCAATACCCCACTTATTCTGGCGAATATATATGCCCCAAACTGGGATGATTACATGTTTTTTACTAAGTTGTTAAATTCTTTGCCCCAGGTTGATAGTCACTTCCTGATTCTTGGCGGGGATATGAATACGGTTATGGACCCTGTGCTTGACCGTTCTTCGGCATAGCATTTTTCAATTTCAAAATCTGCGCAAGCTTTACAGTCTTACTTACAGACGTATGGGCTTGTGGACGTTTGGCGACTTCTCAATCCCTTAGCTAAACAGTACTCCTTTTTTTCAACAGTAAGTACTTGATAAAAAAAATTCTTCATAAGGTTAAAACATGTAATTATAGCAGCATAGTTGTATCAGATCACAGTCCACTTATTTTAGAATTCAAGTTTCCGGAACAATCACATGCATATGTCTGGAGACTTAACCCTCTCTTATTGTCTGACGATTCATTTACAGATTACATCTCCAAACAAATTGAGCTATTTCTGGAAACAAATGTCACCCTTAGATGTGACTTATAGTCTTATTTGGGAAAGCTTAAAAGCCTTCTTACGAGGTCATATAATATCATACTGCGCCAATGCTAAAAAGCAGAAACAGAAACGTTTAATTGAATTGACAGATCTAATAGCACAATTAGACAATCAGCACTCTTCAAACCCTTCTCCGGATTTGTATAAACAGCGGATGGTATTGCAAACTGAATTTAATATGATTTCGTCCCAACAGGCTGAGCAGATGATTTTCAAGTCAAGAAGGTTATGGTATGAGCATGGAGAAAGGGCATCAAGTATTAGCACACCAATTACGGAAGTCAGAAGCCACACAGTTCATTTCTGAAATTTTATTCTGGGCTCTATCAATCAGAATCCTTGCATTCACCCGAGTTGTTCGATAATTTTTTTGACGAATTGGTTGTCCCAACCTTAAATCTTACATTTAAAGAAAAGTTGGATGCATGCATCTTCCTACTGAAGCCGAACAAAGATCCATTAGACTGCTCCTCCTACCGCCCTATATCTTTGTTGAATGTGGACTTTAAAATATTGTCTAAAACTCTGGCTATTCGACTTGAGCAGCAATTACCTTCCTTAATAGCTCCGGATCAAACTGGCTTTATTAAAGGTAGGCTTGGATTGTTCAATTTGCGTTGTTTTTTCAACATACTGAACACACCGTCAGCATTAACTCCAGAAATTGCCTTATCACTTGACGCTGAGAAGGCCTTCGATAGAGTGGAGTGGGACTATTTGTTTTATACTCTTAATAAATTTGGTTTTAGACCTAAATTCATCTCCTGGATCCGCTTACTCTACTCTTCCCCATTGGCTCGTGTTAGGACAAACTCTTGTTATTCTCCCTATTTTCCACTTCCACTCCAACTCTCATTGTACGCGGATGACCTTATATGTGTCGGATCCTCTTGGGTCTCTTCCTCATGCTTTCACTATCTTTAACAACTTTGGCAGTATATCAGTCTACAAGTTAAATATTCACAAAAGTGAGTTACTCAAAATTAACTCTAAGGCAAAAAACATTTTGTTTGACAATTTCCACTTTAAGGTTAAATCAGACTATATAACTTACCTGGGAGTCAATGTAACCCGCTCATATAAATTACTCTATGAAAAAAACTTTGTCCCACTTTCTAACAGAATCAGACAAAATCTGATTTAGAGAGATGGAATAACTTGCCATTATCACTGATTGGCCGTGTCAATTCTGTAAAAATGAACATATTACCAAAGTATTTATATTTATTCCAGTGTATTCCACTCTATTTACCAAAAAAGTTTTTTGTTACTTTAGATAAACTTATTTTAAAATTTATTTGGAATGGTAAATCTGCACGTATACGCAAAGAGTTTATGCAAAGGCCTAGATCACAAGGTGGTCTGGCCTTACCAAGTTTTCAACTTTACTATTGGGCAGCTAATATACGTAACATGCTGGTTTAGTGATTCAAATTTCGAAACTCCCTCTTGGGTGCACATTGAAGCATCTAATTGTGGGAAAACATCTTTACCTGCTCTGCTGAGCTCAGCACTCCCCTTAGAATTGCATACATATAAACACAATCCTCTGCTTTATGACTCCCTTAGAATCTGGGTACAATATAGGAAGAAATTTGGTCTATTTGGAATATCAAGGAAAGCACCTCTGTGCTCAAATCACATGTTTCCACCCTCCTTGAATGATTCGGCTTTTGAGACTTGGAGCAGTAAAGGTTTACAGACTTTAAAAGACCTTTTTATAGATGGAATTTTTGCTTCATTCTCACAGTTGACTGACCAATTTAATATACCTGGTACTCACTTTATCTGCAGATACGCCATTTTATAGCTAGTAAGTAGTATTAACATATACCATGTGTCACTTTTGGCTTGATTTATGACCCTTTTGATTGATTTATGACCCCTTGTCACTCATGATTGACAGGGAATCCTTGTCTCAAAAAACAGGGTCTCTGATTTACAGTGCAGAGCTGACTGGGATTTGCTTCCTGATTGACATGTGAATATTCACACCTCACCATATGCCAATGAAGTTTTTATGATATGGTCTTCCCTGGTATGCCTTTGCACACCTACGTCACTAACTACACCATGGATTAAATAAGGTTAGGGGTTGCAGTGTTAGACACAGAAGACAATCTGCATCTTTTCCTGTTACAATGGCTGCTCCGGGAACTCCTAAAACCCCTAGAAAGGTTATGTGTATTTCGCCAACAAGAGGACCTGTTGAAATGAGAGAGGAACTAACTTTTGCACCAAGGAAAAAGCAAAATGTTAGCTTGACAAAGTTTCTTCATGAAGACATAGCTAATGTGAAAAGTGATTTCCCATTGTCTGGTAAACGTGTGCTGAGATATGCGTTTGACAAGGTGCTACGTATTGTGAAACTCTACACTGCTGATGTTGGAGACGAATTTACATGGCATACTCCATGTCTGATTTTTCAAGACAAAGACTGGTTTCTGTTTTTCAACTACGTTTGGAGAGATTTGAACGACTGTGGTGATGATCCGTTATACGTCGCCGAGTGGGATGGATCAACTCCTAACACAAGATTTCGGGTGGTCGGGGACCACAGTAAAAAGCTACCAGACGACTGTGTTTATATTTTTTGTTGTAACGACAAGACAAAGCTCAACGTACATGCCTGGCCTATTCGAGAATCTGAGCATCACACGTGCTACGACATGAAATTTCTGTTTCAATGGAGAGATGTTCGTATGCTTGACAATATATTTACAAGCATAAACAAGATGTTTAGATGGTGTGACATGTATGATCGTTACAGTTCTGTAAAGATGCAATTGTTTCACCCTGAGAAGGGCGTTACCAACCCCGAAGACCGCCTTTTAAGCCCACCCACATATTACAGTCATTAAAAACGCGTACGGATCGGTGCAATCGCAACATTCATTCACCATGTCTCACGGATCTACACCTGTCTACTGCTACAGCAACACCCCTGAGACTGCCCCAGCGATGCCTGATGACAATGCCACACTGCTGGAACCCCACCCATAAACCTGTGACAACAGTTGGTTGGATAAATTTTGTATGGATCTAGGATATCACAACCTGACCTTCCTTACAACTCCATACGGCAACACCGGTGCCATAGCTGGAGCTGCGGCCTTAGCAGGAATTGATGACACAGACAGCTGTATCCGTTCTGACGGGTTCAAAATCATAAAAGCAACTGTTGTGGTCCTTCTGGAACACGTTATCAACAAAAAGCTGAAAGAAATCTGTTTGGGGTGTGAAGTGGATCACCCCAGTCAGATTAGACATTCCTGTTTGTTTGAACCAGAACCCTATTTCTTTGACGCCTACTTTGAGGAGCTGACACGTAATCTGGTTAGACCAGACCTTAAGCACATCGTTGCTCAAGCATTGAGTCGTTGTGGTTTAAGGGTTCACCCCCAGAGGATTCAGGGGTCAGTGGATGTGTAATGTTTCCTGTCCTGTGTTTCCCTTGTCTTGTGTGCTCTTTTGTTATTTCCTGTTCTGTGTCATGTTTTGTAGTCCTTTGTAGTTTTTCTTGTTTATTAGTTCTCCCAGGTGTTTCTAATTAGCCACACCCCCTTGTTATCTTGTTTAGCTTGTTTGTCTGTGTATTTAAACCTCTGTGCTTCAGTTGTTGGTTGTCGGTCGTTGTTTAATGTAGCTGTTACCTGTTCATGTCCTGAGTTCCGTGTTCCGCCTGGATTACCTGTTTGTTTTATTAAAAGTATGCTTGCATATGGATTCTCTCTCTGCTTCATCCTTGCCGCAGCGTGACAGAACGACCGACCAAACGATGAATCCAGCAGCATTAAATGAGTCTCTTCACATCATGCCTGATTTTCACAGCCTGACCCGGGAGTTTGCGGGACAGATCGCAGCCTTGGCCCTGGATAGCCTCGATCTGATGCAGTACACCTGGGGATTTATTCCTCTAGCTGCCTCTTGCTCTCTGGGTGACGAGGCAATTAAGGTGTGTTACCGGCTGGGGGCTAGGGAGGTTGACCCGAGGGAGCTCCCCGATCTCTCCGGTCTGGATTGGAGAGAGGCACTCTCCAGATGTCTGAAGAGCTTCCTCCCATGGCACGCAAGGTCAACACCTGATCTTCACGTCCCGTCCAGTTCAGCCGCATCTTCGCCGCCGCTGGTCCCGTCAAGCTCAGAGCGCACTTCTGCTGATCCAGAGACTCTTCACGTCGCTTCTGCTGATCCAGAGACTGTTCACGTCGCTTCTGCTGATCCAGAGACTGTTCACGTCGCTTCTGCTGATCCAGAGACTGTTCACGTCGCTTCTGCTGATCCAGAGACTGTTCACGTTGCTTCTGCTGATCCAGAGACTGTTCACGTCGCTTCTGCTGATCCAGAGCTTCACGCCAGTCCAGCCAAGCCTGCACTTCACGTCAGCCCAGAGTCTCCTTCGCCGCTGGTCCCGCCCAGCTCAGAGTCTCCTTCACCGCTGGTCCCGCCCAGCTCAGAGTCTCCTTCACCGCTGGTCCCGCCCAGCTCAGAGTCTCCTTCACCGCTGGTCCCGCCCAGCTCAGAGTCTCCTTCACCGCTGGTCCCGCCCAGCTCAGAGTCTCCTTCACCGCTGGTCCCGCCCAGCTCAGAGTCCTCTTCACCGCTGGTCCCGCCCTGCTTAGAGTCTCCTTCGCCGCTGGTCCCGCCCAGTTCAGAGTCCCCTTCGCCGCTGGTTCCGTCCAGTTTAGAGCCCTCTTCGCCGCTGGTCCTGCCCAGCTCAGAGCCCTCTTCGCCGCTGGTCCTGCCCAGCTCAGAGCCCTCTTCGCCGCTGGTCCTGCCCAGCTCAGAGCCCTCTTCGCCGCTGGTCCTGCCCAGCTCAGAGCCCTCTTCGCCGCTGGTCCTGCCCAGCTCAAAGCCCTCTTCGCCGCTGGTCCTGCCCAGTTCAAAGTCCTCTTCGCCGCTGGTCCTGCCCAGCTCAAAGCCCTCTTCGCCGCTGGTCCTGCCCAGCTCAAAGCCCTCTTCATCGCTGGTCCAGGACTCTTTACCGGGGAGCCTCCCCAAGAAAATTTTGGGGGGGGGCAATACACCTCCGGACCAGCCCGATCCACCAGGACTGCCAGAGGGGTGGTCTCCTGTTCTGCCCTGGCCGCCCGAAGGGTCGTCTCCGCCCTGGCCGCCCAAAGGGTCGTCTCCACCCTGGCCGCCCAAAGGGTCGTCTCAGCCCTGGCCGCCCGAGGGGTCTTCTCCGCCGTGGCCGCCCGAAGGGTCTTCACCGCCGTGGCCGCCCGAAGGGTCTTCTCCGCCGTGGCCACCCGAAGGGTCTTCTCCGCCGTGGCCACCCGAAGGGTCTTCTCCGCCGTGGCCGCCCGAAGGGTCTTCACCGCCGTGGCCGCCCGAAGGGTCTTCACCGCCGTGGCCGCCCGAAGGGTCTTCACCGCCGTGGCCGCCCGAGGGGTCTTCACCGCCGTGGCCGCCTGAGGGGTCTTCGGACAAGATGGCTGACTCCACGCCGGTGTCTTCGGACAAGATGGTCTCCTCTGAGCCGGTGTCTGTTCCTGTGCCATGGTCGCCTAAAGGGTCGTCTCCTCCCTGGCCGCCTGAAGGGTTGCCTCCGCCCTGGCCGCCTGCACAGCCTGCTCCGCCCTGGCCGCCTGCACAGCCTGCTCCGCCCTGGCCGCCTGCCCTGCCGGAGTCTTCAGGCCCTCTTCCGCTCCACGGGCCTAGCGCCCCGTCCCGCCCCCGGATCAGACCCACCACCCTCCTGGACCCTTTTTTTTTTTTTTTTTTTTTTTTCTCTTCGGAGTGTCTGGAATCCACTCCTTAGGTGGGGGGCTATGTAATGTTTCCTGTCCTGTGTTTCCCTTGTCTTGTGTGCTCTTTTGTTATTTCCTGTTCTGTGTCATGTTTTGTAGTCCTTTGTAGTTTTTCTTGTTTATTAGTTCTCCCAGGTGTTTCTAATTAGCCACACCCCCTTGTTATCTTGTTTAGCTTGTTTGTCTGTGTATTTAAACCTCTGTGCTTCAGTTGTTGGTTGTCGGTCGTTGTTTAATGTAGCTGTTACCTGTTCATGTCCTGAGTTCCGTGTTCCGCCTGGATTACCTGTTTGTTTTATTAAAAGTATGCTTGCATATGGATTCTCTCTCTGCTTCATCCTTGCCGCAGCGTGACAGGATGCTATTTTACACGAACTGCGTGACGAGGTTTTCATTGTTGAGAAGCTTCGCGAAGTCAGAGAGAAAGTTGTGGTTGTGTATAAATATCATATTTATACTTTTAAATAAACTAATCTAATTAATTTCTGATTAATAATTAGGCTGGCTAATTTTGAAAGTTTTCAAAGTCAATATTGCTTGTGATCTTAATATGTAATATGTATTTGTATTATTTTTGTTTACACTGTTGCATGATCTTCTTTTATAGGCTATGAGGAAAAACTCTACCATGCACACAGAGAGTGGAGCTCAATTCTGCTAACTGGGAAACAAGCTGAAAAACAAGAAGAGAAGAACAGTAAAACACCTATTAATGCAGATGACTTTATTCTTTCTCTGCAAGAACCAAGACAACCAAAGACTGATGATGAGCGCTCTGAGCAAACAGCAGTCAAGACGTATGATTACATGAAGAACTCAGTAAAGTCCAATGTGCAATGTTGGGCATCTACTGTACGCAGAACTTCTAATAATTTATGTGAATGCCATTCATAAACCTGTTAGATTTTTGTTTTATTTTAGAGATTAATAAAATTGTGTTTTAACAATGTTATAGCTAAGCATTTTTTATGTTTAAGAGAACATTTTGGGAACAAAAATAAAACTTCCCACTAAAAACTTTATAAGAATGTTAAGTAGTATTTTTAAGAGTATTTTTTAGAGAATGTTATCCTAACTTTTAGAAGAACATTCTAAGAATAAAAATAAAACTTCCTGCTAAAAACTTTATAAGAATGTAAAGGGACAAATGTTATGATTAAACCTTTATAGAAGGTCATCACAAAACATTTTTAGAGTGTTCTTAGAGAATGTAATCTATACATTTAAGGAGAACATTCTGGGAACTTAAATAAAACTACCCGCTAAAAATGTTATAAGAACATTAGAGAATAATGTTCTAACAATATTATCATTAAACATTTTTGGAATGTTTTTAGAGAATGTTTTCCTACCTTTTACGAGAACATTCTGGGAACTAAAATAAAACTACCCGCTAAAAATGTTATAAGAACATTAGGGAATAATGTTTTAACAATGTTATCATTAAACATTTTTGGAATGTTTTTAGAGAATGTTTTCCTACCTTTTACGAGAACATTCTGGGAACTAAAATAAAACTAGCCGCTGAAAACATTATACGAACATTTCAAGATAATGTTCTCAGAACATTTTGAGAACAAAAAAATTCTAGCTGGGATAGCAACTCGAGTCAGAACAGTATGAAGGTCTGACCCGAGTTTGGAGTATGTCGCTTGAACGGTCTAGGAGGAGTTAGTGTCTAAAAATTTGCGGTCAGAAAAATAATAATAATAATAATAATAAGAAGAATAAGTTTAAATAGGATTTCAGTAAGTTGGCTTTCTCAAGCCAACTTAATAATAAGTTTAAATAGGATTTCAGTAAGTTGGCTCTCTCAAGCCAACTTAATAATAAGTATGAGCAATAACAATAGTGATGCCTTGCTTTCAGCAAGCACCACTAATAATAATAATAATAATAATAAATAATCCTACCGAAAACAATAGGGCCTTCGCCCTTTCAGGGCTTGGGCCCTAATAATAATAATAAATAATCCTACCGAAAACAATAGGGCCTTCGCCCTTTCAGGGCTTGGGCCCTAATAATAATAATAATAATAATAATAATAATAATAATAATAATAATAATAATAATAATAATCCTACCGAAAACAATAGGGTCTTCGCCCTTTTAGGGCTTTGGCCCTAAAAAATAAATAAATAAATAAATAAATAAATCCTTACGGAAACAATAGGGCCTTCGCCCTTTCAGGGCTTGGGCCCTGAAAGGCCCTGAAATTTTCTGTCTATATAAAAGACAGAAAATATTACTTGACTTACCTTACCCAAAATATTCCACAACAAATCCTTTAAATTTAATGTAAAAATAAAAATGAAAGTAAGCAGTGTTGGGCTCTCGTAAACCTCTCATTAGAATCAAAATGTTTCAACATTTGCAATGTATTTGGATGCTGAACTATTCTTTATTACAGGCTTTGTTCTTCACTCATGTTCCAATATTGACGGAAAAAATCATCCTCTTCACACGCGCAGAAATGTGCTTGGAAACATCACAGTGGAGCGGTGTTTTGTACTACTTACGAATTGTACTACTGACTATTTAGAGCAGTGTAATGTTAGGTTGACTGTGTGTGTGTGTGTGTGTGTGTGTGTGTGTGTGTGTGTGTGTGTGTGTGTTCATGTTTTTCTATCCCGGTGGGGACTTCAACCTGAATGCACACAGACTCATGGGGACTCGTGTCACAGTGGGGACCTAAATAGAGGTCCCCATGGGTAAACAAGATTATAAATCATACAGAATGAGTTTTTTTGGAAATGTAAAAATGCAGAAAGTTTTCTGGGATAGGTAGGTTTAGGGATAGGGTTAGTGTGAGAAGATAGAATATACAGTTTGTACAGTATAAAAACCATTAAGTTCATTGAGAGTACCCACAAAGATAGTAAACCGCGTGTGTGTGTGTGTGTGTGTGGCGTGGGCGCGATTGAACAGTGGACACATAAAAACATACTCCGTCATTATACAGGACGACATTCAAACTGCAAAGTGTTAACTTATATTTGTGAACAGTCGCAATAAAACACAAAATTGTGCTTTTGTAAAATAATTTCAAGCAATCCACCCCCCGAAAGGCGCTAATTTTAAAATGAAACTAAAATGCTCATGGCTGCAAGGGCATTCATAACGGTGCGCGTCCACGGCGAGGAACGAGCAGAACAGAGTGAACGTTTTTCAGTTAATTCCTACTTCCATAGGAATTCATTTGAAACGCTCGCTTAACCACTATAAATGTCAGTGCGGACGAACATATATTACTTTCGTTTTTAAGTTAGCGATTAAAAAGCCCCCAGCGGTGTCACACGTCAGTTAACCGGTGGTAAAATATTCTCACCGTCACATACCTAGTATATTTTTATATAATTATATATACCTACCTGATTTTGATCACAAGAGGGCAGCACTATGTTTGACTTTATTTATGTATTGTTTAGACTAAACAACCATTCTGGCAGTTTTTAAACTTAACTCATTTTATTCTTTTTTTTTCAATTTAAGAATGAAGTTTAAGTTCTGATATTTGTATACTTTTATATAGTAATAAATGCTGTATAATTACATTTTTAGAATATATGAGGCTTTTTAGTGTTTCCTTGTTTGACATTACTTTAATCCATCGCCATAGCAAAACCGTTTGAGATATTTATTATCCGTTCACAATTTAGAATCATTAATATATTTTTATCATGTTGAAAAAGTTTGGTGGGAATAAAATAAACCACTTAGATAAAGTGGCTAAAAATTCAGAGGCTGATTTTGCAAAAAAAAACACATTCACACCAAAATATCTGACTTCCTGATGGTCAGAGCTAATGACTTTATATTAGAAAGTTGTCCGGGTCGATGAGATCAATATATGAACTGAGTTTTTTTAACTGTAGTTAAAACTAACCCCCCCCCCCACTTTTGTCAAAAGCATGTTGAAAGTGACACACTTCCTGCTGCCAGTTAGTGGCGCTATAACTTTGACTCACAATATAGTTACATCCATCTGATCGGCCTCTTACCACGAACACTAACTGATCTTGATGAAACGTCAGCAGTATGTATGCATTAGTTATAACACTTCGTTTTTCTCTTTTCTCGCCATTAATTCGTTTCCTCGCCACAGCCAAACCGTTCGAGATATCAAAAATCCGTCCGCAATTTAGCATCATCAATGTCTTGACTTCACGCTGACCGAGTTTGGAGGCGAATCGATGTATTTCCTAGGAATACATTAAATTCCAAACAACCCTACATAGCCGTCTTCCTGTTGGGCTGGCGTAAAACTTAGAGCACGAAAGTTGTTCGGCCCGATGAGATCTATATGTGTACCGAGTTTCAAATTAATTCATGCAAGCGTGTTTGATATATGGACCAAGTTTTAGAACCCCGTTCAAGGGGGCGCTGTTGAGCCCCCCTGCCACGCCCGGCTACCAGATTCAGCCCCGCCCTGATGGCCGCGGGTTCTGACCTGTGTGCAAAGTTTCAAGAGTTTTCGAGCACGTTTAGGGACCCAAAAGCCCCAGAAACCTTGAAAAACAAATGAAAAAGTAAATCTCACTCAACTGACAAATCACCCCCACCCCTCACACACTCAGAGACAGAGAGAGAGAGAAAATTCTCCAAAAAATCACATTCAAACCAAAATATCTGACTTTCTGTTGCTTTGAGCTAATAAGTGTAAATTAAAAAGTTGTCCGGCTCGATAAGAACAATATACATACCAAGTTTTGTGTTTCTAGGTAAAACTAAGCCCCCATTTTTGACTAAAGGTGGCGCTACTGAGCCCCTCACCACGCCCGTTTCTGAAACTTTGCCCATGTCTACTGGATAATAAGTGTGATGTGTCTGTCGAGTTTCATGCAATTTCAAGTATGTTAAGAGTCTCAAAAGCATCAAAAAAGAATATTAAAGTTTGATGCGTTGCCATGGCAACAGTATCTAATATATCAATAATCCTTTCACAGGTCTACATCTGCCGTGTGTCTACATTATACAGATAAAGTTTGAAGCAAATCAGGTAAAAATAAGAGAGTGATTTCAAAGCATTTTGAAAGTGACACACTTCCTGCCAGTTGGTGGCGCTATAACTTTGACTCACAATAGTCACATCCTTGTGTTCGGCCTCTGACCACGAACACACTGCTGAAGTTTCATCAAGATCAGATAATGTATGCTGAAGTTATAACACACTTCCTGTGTCCCTTATTCGCCATAAATTCGTTTCCTTGCCACGGCCAAACCTTTCGAGATATCAAAAATCCGTCCGCAATTTAGCATCCTCAATGTCTTGACTTCATGCTGACCGAGTTTTGGAGGCGATTGGATGAATTCTCTAGGAGGAGTACATTAAATTCCACAGCATGCATTTCAAAACAACCCATAATAGCCGACTTCCTGTTGGGCTGGCGTAAAAAGTAAAAGTACGAAAGTTGTTTGGCCCGATGAGATCTATATGTGTACCGAGTTTCATATTATTACATGCAAGCGTGTCTGATTTATGGACCAAGTTTTCGGAAGCCGTTCAAGAGGGGCGCTGTCGAGCCACCCTGCCATGCCCGGGTACCAGCTTCAGCCCGACCCTGATGGCCGCGGGTTCTGACCCGTGTGCAAAGTTTCAAGAGTTTTCGAGCACGTTAAGGGTCTCAAAAGTGCCCGAAAGGTTGACAGAAAAATAATAATAATTAAAGCTGCAAGCAGCGATGAAAGGGCCCTCGCACCCGTGCCATCAACACTCGGTGGCTTTAGGAAGACAGAGCATGGTTGGGAAATGTACATTTAAGGAGGTATATATAGTAAGAGTATGTCAAAGTCAGTTACAAAATGTTTTGTATAATGGTGATAATAGCATGCTTCATGACTCAGCTAAGTGTTGCTCAGTGTTGTTCAGGCCATGATTCTTATCAAACGTGTGAAGTTTGGGGCAGATTGGACATTCCATGCCTGGGTTACAGCAAATTCCTATTTAATTGCAGTGATAGCATGCTTTAGCACTTAGCTAAGTGTTTGCTAGCATGTTTCTAGTATGTTGCTAACCTGTTTAGCACTTGCTGGCTCTTTTTTATGTTATTAGGAGACCACAACAGTGTTAAACATGTCACTTCCTGTTGACAGCAGGTGGCGCTATTACTATAACTGAATATTCTCATGTAGATGTGTTCAGGCCATGACTCTTATCAAACGTGTGAAGTTTGAGGCAGATTGGACATTCCATGCCTGTGTTACAGCAAATTCCTATTTAATTGCAGCAATAGCATGCTTTAGCACTTAGCTAAGTGTTTGCTAGCATGTTTTAGGATTTTTCTAGTATGTTGTTAGCATGTTTAGCACTTGCTGGCACTTTTTTTATATGTTTTTATGTCCACAACAGTGTTTAACATGTCACTTCCTGTTGCCAGCAGGTGGCACTTTGACTGTAACTGAATATGAGCATGGTCATGTGTTCAGGACAGAACGTTTATTAAAAGTGTGAAGTTTGGCACAGATTGGACATTGCCTTCTTGAGTAACAACAACATCCTGTTTCATTGAATTAGCATGCTTTAGCACTTAGCTAAGTATTGCTAGCATGTTTTAAAATGTTTCTAGCATGTTTAGAAGTCAATGGAATTTTTAACATGTTGCTAGAATGGCATCAACGTGTTAAACATGACACTTCCTGTTACCAGTAGGTGGCGCTATTACTATAACTGAATGTTCTCATGTAGATGTGTTCAGGACAGAACGCTTATCAAAAGTGTGAAGTTTGGGGCAGATTGGACATTCCATGCCTGAGTTACAGCAAATTCCTATTTAATTGCAATAATAGCATGCTTTAGCACTTAGCTAAGAGTTTGCTAGCATGTTTTAGCATGCTTCTAGTATGTTGTTAGCATGTTTAGCACTTGCTGGCACTTTTTTATATGTTATTAGGAGTCCATAACAGTGTTAAACATGTCACTTCCTGTTGCCAGCAGGTGGCGCTATGACTGTAACTGAATATGAGCATGGTCATGTGTTCAGGACAGAACGCTTATCAAAAGTGTGAAGTTTGGGGCAGATTGGACATTCCATGCCTGAGTTACAGCAACTTCCTGTTTCATGGCGAAACATCGAAATTTGTCAGGCCGCCGAGGACCCGCCCTTCGACGAAAACTCAAGATCTTCGCAATTTAACGTCGCAAAGGCCTTAAGATTACACTCACCAAATTTGAAGATGATCAGATTAAAACTGTAGGAGGAGTTCGTTAAAGTACGAGGCCTGAAAATGGCAAAAACTGCACAAAAATCTGAGAGGAAGTTCAAAATGGCTGACTTCCTGTTGTGTTTAGGGCTATGCTCCAAGAGACTTTTTTGTAGGTATTAGGTCATTACAGGTATGTACCGAATTTCGTGCACGTACGTGGAACGTTGCGGGAGGCGCACTCTGTTGAACTTTTATAGGTGGCGCTATCGAGCCATTTTGCCCCGTCCAATTCTGATACCTATATCAGATGTAAATTTTCGCCAGTTCTGACGTGTGTGCAAAGTTTCGTGAGTTTTCGAGCATGTTTAGGCCCTCAAAAATGCAATTCAATGCGGAGAAGAAGAATAATAATAATAATTAAAGCTGCAAGCAGCGATGAAAGGGCCCTCGCACCCGTGCCATCAACACTCAATGGCTTTAGGAAGACAGAGCATGGTTGGGAAATGTACATTTAAGGAGGTATATATAGTAAGAGTATGTCAAAGTAAGTTACAAAATGTTTTGTATAATGGTGATAATAGCATGCTTCATGACTCAGCTAAGTGTTGCTAGCATGTTTAGTCTGTTTCTAGCATGCTTAGTACACAATAATTATGTGGTTAGTACTGCATTACTGTGTTAACCATGTCAGTTTCTGTTGCCAGTAGGTGGCGTTATGACTATAACTGAATATGAGCATGGATGTGTGTTCAGGACAGAACTCTTATCAAACGTGTGAAGTTTGGTGCAAATTGGACATTGCCTTCTTGAGTAACAACAAAGTCATGTTTCATTGAATTAGCATTCTTTAGCACTTAGCTAAGCATTGTTAGCATGTTTTAACATGTTTCTAGCATGTTTAGAACTCAATGGCATTTTTAACATGTTGCTAGAACGGCATCAATGTGTTAAACATGTCACTTCCTGTTGCCAGTAGGTGGCGCTATTACTATAACTGAACATTCTCATGTAGATGTGTTCAGGCCATGACTCTTATTAAAAGTGTGAAGTTTGGGGCAGATTGGACATTCCATGCCTGAGTTACAGCAAATTCCTATTTAATTGCAATAATAGCATGCTTTAGCACTTAGCTAAGAGTTTGCTAGCATGTTTTAGCATGTTTCTAGTATGTTGTTAGCATGTTTAACACTTGCTGGCACTTTTTTATATGTTATTGGGAGTCCATAACAGTGTTAAACATGTCACTTCCTGTTGCCAGCAGGTGACGCTATGACTGTAACTGAATATAAGCATGGTCATGTGTTCAGGACAGAACGCTTATCAAAAGTGTGAAGTTTGGGGCAGATTGGACATTCCATGCCTGAGTTACAGCAACTTCCTGTTTCATGGCGAAACATCGAAATTTGTCAGGCCGCCGAGGACCCGCCCTTTGACGAAAACTCAAGATCTTCGCAATTTAACGTCGCAAAGGCCTTAAGATTACACTCACCAAATTTGAAGATGATCAGATTAAAACTGTAGGAGGAGTTCGTTAAAGTACGAGGCCTGAAAATGGCAAAAACTGCACAAAAATCTGAGAGGAAGTTCAAAATGGCTGACTTCCTGTTGTGTTTAGGGCTATGCTCCAAGAGACTTTTTTGTAGGTATTAGGTCATTACAGGTATGTACCGAATTTCGTGCACGTACGTGGAACGTTGCGGGAGGCGCACTCTGTTGAACTTTTATAGGTGGCGCTATCGAGCCATTTTGCCCCGTCCAATTCTGATACCTATATCAGATGTAAATTTTCGCCAGTTCTGACGTGTGTGCAAAGTTTCGTGAGTTTTCGAGCATGTTTAGGCCCTCAAAAATGCAATTCAATGCGGAGAAGAAGAATAATAATAATAATTAAAGCTGCAAGCAGCGATGAAAGGGCCCTCGCACCCGTGCCATCAACACTCAATGGCTTTAGGAAGACAGAGCATGGTTGGGAAATGTACATTTAAGGAGGTATATATAGTAAGAGTATGTCAAAGTAAGTTACAAAATGTTTTGTATAATGGTGATAATAGCATGCTTCATGACTCAGCTAAGTGTTGCTAGCATGTTTAGTCTGTTTCTAGCATGCTTAGTACACAATAATTATGTGGTTAGTACTGCATTACTGTGTTAACCATGTCAGTTTCTGTTGCCAGTAGGTGGCGTTATGACTATAACTGAATATGAGCATGGATGTGTGTTCAGGACAGAACTCTTATCAAACGTGTGAAGTTTGGTGCAAATTGGACATTGCCTTCTTGAGTAACAACAAAGTCATGTTTCATTGAATTAGCATTCTTTAGCACTTAGCTAAGCATTGTTAGCATGTTTTAACATGTTTCTAGCATGTTTAGAACTCAATGGCATTTTTAACATGTTGCTAGAACGGCATCAATGTGTTAAACATGTCACTTCCTGTTGCCAGTAGGTGGCGCTATTACTATAACTGAACATTCTCATGTAGATGTGTTCAGGCCATGACTCTTATTAAAAGTGTGAAGTTTGGGGCAGATTGGACATTCCATGCCTGAGTTACAGCAAATTCCTATTTAATTGCAATAATAGCATGCTTTAGCACTTAGCTAAGAGTTTGCTAGCATGTTTTAGCATGTTTCTAGTATGTTGTTAGCATGTTTAACACTTGCTGGCACTTTTTTATATGTTATTGGGAGTCCATAACAGTGTTAAACATGTCACTTCCTGTTGCCAGCAGGTGACGCTATGACTGTAACTGAATATAAGCATGGTCATGTGTTCAGGACAGAACGCTTATCAAAAGTGTGAAGTTTGGGGCAGATTGGACATTCCATGCCTGAGTTACAGCAAATTCATATTTAATTGCAGTAATATCATTCTTTAGCACTTAGTTAAGTGTTTGCTAGTATGTTTTAGCATTTCTCTAGTATGTTGGTAGGATGTTTAGCACCTACTGGCATTTTTTTATATGTTATTAGGAGTCATGAACAGTGTTAAACGTCACTTCCTGTTGCCAGCAGGTGGCGCTATGACTATAACTAAATATGAGCATGGACATGTGTTCAAGAGATAACTCTTATCAAACGTGTGAAGTTTGGGGTAGATTGTACATTGCCTTCTTGAGTAACAACAAAGTCCTGTTTCATTGAATTAGCATGCTTTAGCACTTAGGTAAGTATTGCTAGCATGTTTTAATATGTTTCTAGCATGTTTAGAACTCAATGGCATTTTTAACATGTTGCTAGAACGGCATCAACGTGTTAAACATGTCACTTCCTGTTGCCAGTAGGTGGCGCTATTACTATAACTGAATTTGAGCATAGACATGTGTTCAGGCCATGATTCTTATCAAACGTGTGAAGTTTGGGGTAGATTGGACATTCCATGCCTGAGTTACAGCAAATTCCTATTTAATTGCAGTAATAGCATGCTTTAGCACTTAGCTAAGTGTTTGCTAGCATGTTTCTAGTATGTTGCTAACCTGTTTAACACTTGCTGGCTCTTTTTTTATATGTTATTAGGAGACCACAACAGTGTTAAACATGTCACTTCCTGTTGACAGCAGGTGGCGCTATTACTATAACTGAATATTCTCATGTAGATGTGTTCAGGCCATGACTCTTATCAAACGTGTGAAGTTTGGGGCAGATTGGACATTCCATGCCTGAGTTACAGCAAGTTCCTATTTAATTGCAATAATAGCATGCTTTAGCACTTAGCTAAGAGTTTGCTAGCATGTTTTAGCATGCTTCTAGTATGTTGTTAGCATGTTTAGCACTTGCTGGCACTTTTTTATATGTTATTAGGAGTCCATAACAGTGTTAAACATGTCACTTCCTGTTGCCAGCAGGTGGCGCTATGACTATAACTGAATATGAGCATGGTCATGTGTTCAGGACAGAACGCTTATCAAACGTGTGAAGTTTGGGGCAGATTGGACATTCCATGCCTGAGTTACAGCAACTTCCTGTTTCATGGCGAAACATCGAAATTTGTCAGGCCGCCGAGGACCCGCCCTTCGACGAAAACTCAAGATCTTCGCAATTTAACGTCACAAAGGCCTTAAGATTACACTCACCAAATTTGAAGATGATCAGATTAAAACTGTAGGAGGAGTTCGTTAAAGTACGAGGCCTGAAAATGGCAAAAACTGCACAAAAATCTGAGAGGAAGTTCAAAATGGCTGACTTCCTGTTGTGTTTAGGGCTATGCTCCAAGAGACTTTTTTGTAGGTATTAGGTCATTACATGTATGTACCGAATTTTGTGCACGTACGTGGAACGTTGCGGGAGGCGCACTCCGTTGAACTTTTATAGGTGGCGCTATCGAGCCATTTTGCCCCGTCCAATTCTGAAACCTATATCAGATGTAAATTTTCGCCAGTTCTGACGCGTGTGCAAAGTTTTGTGAGTTTTCGAGCATGTTTAGGCCCTCAAAAATGCAATTAAATGCGGAGAAGAATAATAATAATAATTAAAGCTGCAAGCAGCGATGAAAGGGCCCTCGCACCCCTGCCATCAACACTCGGTGGCTTTAGGAAGACAGAGCATGGTTGGGAAATGTACATTTAAGGAGGTATATATAGTAAGAGTATGTCAAAGTCACTTACAAAATGTTTTGTATAATGGTGATAATAGCATGCTTCATGACTCAGCTAAGTGTTGCTAGCATGTTTAGTCTGTTCCTAGCATGCTTAGTACACAATAATTATGTGGTTAGTACTGCATTACTGTGTTAACCATGTCAGTTTCTGTTGCCAGTAGGTGGCGTTATGACTATAACTGAATATGAGCATGGATGTGTGTTCAGGACAGAACTCTTATCAAACGTGTGAAGTTTGGTGCAAATTGGACATTGCCTTCTTGAGTAACAACAAAGTCATGTTTCATTGAATTAGCATTCTTTAGCACTTAGCTAAGCATTGTTAGCATGTTTTAACATGTTTCTAGCATGTTTAGAACTCAATGGCATTTTTAACATGTTGCTAGAACGGCATCAACGTGTTAAACATGTCACTTCCTGTTGCCAGTAGGTGGCGCTATTACTATAACTGAACATTCTCATGTAGATGTGTTCAGGCCATGACTCTTATTAAAAGTGTGAAGTTTGGGGCAGATTGGACATTCCATGCCTGAGTTACAACAAATTCCTATTTAATTGCAATAATAGCATGCTTTAGCACTTAGCTAAGAGTTTGCTAGCATGTTTTAGCATGTTTCTAGTATGTTGTTAGCATGTTTAACACTTGCTGGCACTTTTTTATATGTTATTAGGAGTCCATAACAGTGTTAAACATGTCACTTCCTGTTGCCAGCAGGTGGCGCTATGACTGTAACTGAATATAAGCATGGTCATGTGTTCAGGACAGAACGCTTATCAAAAGTGTGAAGTTTGGGGCAGATTGGACATTCCATGCCTGAGTTACAGCAAATTCATATTTAATTGGCAGTAATATATTCTTTAGCACTTAGCTAAGTGTATGCTAGTATGTTTTAGCATGTCTCTAGTATGTTGGTAGGATGTTTAGCACCTACTGGCATTTTTTTATATGTTATTAGGAGTCAAGAACAGTGTTAAACGTCACTTCCTGTTGCCAGCAGGTGGCGCTATGACTATAACTAAATATGAGCATGGACATGTGTTCAAGAGATAACTCTTATCAAACGTGTGAAGTTTGGGGTAGATTGTACATTGCCTTCTTGAGTAACAACAAAGTCCTGTTTCATTGAATTAGCATGCTTTAGCATTTAGCTAAGTATTGCTAGCATGTTTTAATATGTTTCTAGCATGTTTAGAACTCAATGGCATTTTTAACATGTTGCTAGAACGGCATCAACGTGTTAAACATGTCACTTCCTGTTGCCAGTAGGTGGCGCTATTACTATAACTGAATTTGAGCATAGACGTGTTCAGGCCATGATTCTTATCAAACGTGTGAAGTTTGGGGCAGATTGGACATTCCATGCCTGAGTTACAGCAAATTCCTATTTAATTGCAGTAATAGCATGCTTTAGCACTTAGCTAAGTGTTTGCTAGCATGTTTCTAGTATGTTGCTAACCTGTTTAGCACTTGCTGGCTCTTTTTTATATGTTATTAGGAGACCACAACAGTGTTAAACATGTCACTTCCTGTTGACAGCAGGTGGCGCTATTACTATAACTGAATATTCTCATGTAGATGTGTTCAGGCCATGACTCTTATCAAACGTGTGAAGTTTGGGGCAGATTGGACATTCCATGCCTGTGTTACAGCAAATTCCTATTTAATTGCAGCAATAGCATGCTTTAGCACTTAGCTAAGTGTTTGCTAGCATGTTTTAGCATGTTTCTAGTATGTTGTTAGCATGTTTAGCACTTGCTGGCACTTTTTTATATGTTTTTATATGTCCACAACAGTGTTTAACATGTCACTTCCTGTTGCCAGCAGGTGGCACTATGACTGTAACTGAATATGAGCATGGTCATGTGTTCAGGACAGAACGTTTATTAAAAGTGTGAAGTTTGGCGCAGATTGGACATTGCCTTCTTGAGTAACAACAACATCCTGTTTCATTGAATTAGCATGCTTTAGCACTTAGCTAAGTATTGCTAGCATGTTTTAACATGTTTCTAGCATGTTTAGAAGTCAATGGCATTTTTAACATGTTGCTAGAATGGCATCAACGTGTTAAACATGACACTTCCTGTTATAAGTAGGTGGCGCTATTACTATAACTGAATATTCTCATGTAGATGTGTTCAGGACAGAACGCTTATCAAAAGTGTGAAGTTTGGGGCAGATTGGACATTCCATGCCTGAGTTACAGCAAATTCCTATTTAATTGCAATAATAGCATGCTTTAGCACTTAGCTAAGAGTTTGCTAGCATGTTTTAGCATGCTTCTAGTATGTTGTTAGCATGTTTAGCACTTGCTGGCACTTTTTTATATGTTATTAGGAGTCCATAACAGTGTTAAACATGTCGCTTCCTGTTGCCAGCAGGTGGCGCTATGACTATAACTGAATATGAGCATGGTCATGTGTTCAGGACAGAACTCTTATCAAACGTGTGAAGTTTGGGGCAGATTGGACATTCCATGCCTGAGTTACAGCAACTTCCTGTTTCATGGCGAAACATCGAAATTTGTCAGGCCGCCGAGGACCCGCCCTTCGACGAAAACTCAAGATCTTCGCAATTTAACGTCGCAAAGGCCTTAAGATTACACTCACCAAATTTGAAGATGATCAGATTAAAACTGTAGGAGGAGTTCGTTAAAGTACGAGGCCTGAAAATGGCAAAAACTGCACAAAAATCTGAGAGGAAGTTGAAAATGGCTGACTTCCTGTTGTGTTTAGGGCTATGCTCCAAGAGACTTTTTTGTAGGTATTAGGTCATTACATGTATGTACCGAATTTCGTGCACGTACGTGGAACGTTGCGGGAGGCGCACTCCGTTGAACTTTTATAGGTGGCGCTATCGAGCCGTTTTGCCCCGTCCAATTCTGAAACCTATATCAGATGTAAATTTTCGCCAGTTCTGACGCGTGTGCAAAGTTTCGTGAGTTTTCGCGCATGTTTAGGCCCTCAAAAATGCAATTCAATGCGGAGAAGAATAATAATAATAATTAAAGCTGCAAGCAGCGATGAAAGGGCCCTCGCACCCGTGCCATCAACACTCGGTGGCTTTAGGAAGACAGAGCATGGTTGGGAAATGTACATTTAAGGAGGTATATATAGTAAGAGTATGACAAAGTTAGTAACAAAATGTTTTGTATAATGGTGATAATAGCATGCTTCATGACTCAGCTAAGTGTTGCTAGCATGTTTAGTCTGTTTCTAGCATGCTTAGTACACAATAATTATGTGGTTAGTACTGCATTACTGTGTTAACCATGTCAGTTTCTGTTGCCAGTAGGTGGCGTTATGACTATAACTGAATATGAGCTTGGATGTGTGTTCAGGACAGAACTCTTATCAAACGTGTGAAGTTTGGTGCAAATTGGACATTGCCTTCTTGAGTAACAACAAAGTCATGTTTCATTGAATTAGCATGCTTTAGCACTTAGCTAAGCATTGTTAGCATGTTTTAACATGTTTCTAGCATGTTTAGAACTCAATGGCATTTTTAACATGTTGCTAGAACGGCATCAACGTGTTAAACATGTCACTTCCTGTTGCCAGTTGGTGGCGCTATTACTATAATTGAACATTCTCATGTAGATGTGTTCAGGCCATGACTCTTATCAAAAGTGTGAAGTTTGGGGCAGATTGGACATTCCATGCCTGAGTTACAGCAAATTCCTATTTAATTGCAATAATAGCATGCTTTAGCACTTGGCTAAGAGTTTGCTAGCATGTTTTAGCATGTTTCTAGTATGTTGTTAGCATGTTTAACACTTGCTGGCACTTTTTTATATGTTATTAGGAGTCCATAACAGTGTTAAACATGTCACTTCCTGCTGCCAGCAGGTGGCGCTATGACTGTAACTGAATATAAGCATGGTCATGTGTTCAGGACAGAACGCTTATCAAAAGTGTGAAGTTTGGGGCAGATTGGACATTCCATGCCTGAGTTACAGCAAATTCATATTTAATTGCAGTAATATCATTCTTTAGCACTTAGCTAAGTGTTTGCTAGTATGTTTTAGCATGTCTATAGTATGTTGGTAGGATGTTTAGCACCTACTGGCATTTTTTTATATGTTATTAGGAGTCAAGAACAGTGTTAAACGTCACTTCCTGTTGCCAGCAGGTGGCGCTATGACTATAACTAAATATGAGCATGGACATGTGTTCAAGAGATAACTCTTATCAAACGTGTGACGTTTGGGGTAGATTGTACATTGCCTTCTTGAGTAACAACAAAGTCCTTTTTCATTGAATTAGCATGCTTTAGCACTTAGCTAAGTATTGCTAGTATGTTTTAACATGTTTCTAGCATGTTTAGAAGTCAATGGCATTTTTAACATGTTGCTAGAATGGCATCAACGTGTTAAACATGACACTTCCTGTTACCAGTAGGTGGCGCTATTACTATAACTGAATATTCTCATGTAGATATGTTCAGGACAGAACGCTTATCAAAAGTGTGAAGTTTGGGGCAGATTGGACATTCCATGCCTGAGTTACAGCAAATTCCTATTTAATTGCAATAATAGCATGCTTTAGCACTTAGCTAAGAGTTTGCTAGCATGTTTTAGCATGCTTCTAGTATGTTGTTAGCATGTTTAGCACTTGCTGGCACTTTTTTATATGTTATTAGGAGTCCATAACAGTGTTAAACATGTCACTTCCTGTTGCCAGCAGGTGGCGCTATGACTATAACTGAATATGAGCATGGTCATGTGTTCAGGACAGAACGTTTATTAAAAGTGTGAAGTTTGGCGCAGATTGGACATTGCCTTCTTGAGTAACAACAACATCCTGTTTCATTGAATTAGCATGCTTTAGCACTTAGCTAAGTATTGCTAGTATGTTTTAACATGTTTCTAGCATGTTTAGAAGTCAATGGCATTTTTGACATGTTGCTAGAATGGCATCAACGTGTTAAACATGACACTTCCTGTTACCAGTAGGTGGCGCTATTACTATAACTGAATATTCTCATGTAGATATGTTCAGGACAGAACGCTTATCAAAAGTGTGAAGTTTGGGGCAGATTGGACATTCCATGCCTGAGTTACAGCAAATTCCTATTTAATTGCAATAATAGCATGCTTTAGCACTTAGCTAAGAGTTTGCTAGCATGTTTTAGCATGCTTCTAGTATGTTGTTAGCATGTTTAGCACTTGCTGGCACTTTTTTATATGTTATTAGGAGTCCATAACAGTGTTAAACATGTCACTTCCTGTTGCCAGCAGGTGGCGCTATGACTATAACTGAATATGAGCATGGTCATGTGTTCAGGACAGAACTCTTATCAAACGTATGAAGTTTGGGGCAGATTGGACATTCCATGCCTGAGTTACAGCAACTTCCTGTTTCATGGCGAAACATCAAAATTTGTCAGGCCGCCGAGGACCCGCCCTTCGACGAAAACTCAAGATCTTCGCAATTTAACGTCGCAAAGGCCTTAAGATTACACTCACCAAATTTGAAGATGATCAGATTAAAACTGTAGGAGGAGTTTGTTAAAGTATGAGGCCTGAAAATGTCAAAAACTGCACAAAAATCTGGGAGGAAGTTCAAAATGGCTGACTTCCTGTTGGGTTTAGGGCTATGCTCCAAGAGACTTTTTTGTAGGCATTAGGTCATTACATGTATGTACCGAATTTCGTGCACGTACGTGGAACGTTGCGGGAGGCGTACTCCGTTGAACTTTTATAGGTGGCGCTATCGAGCCGTTTTGCCCCGTCCAATTCTGAAACCTATATCAGATGTAAATTTTCGCCAGTTCTGACGCGTGTGCAAAGTTTCGTGAGTTTTCGCGCATGTTTAGGCCCTCAAAAATGCAATTCAATGCGGAGAAGAAGAATAATAATAATAATAATAATAATAAACAGAGCAATTCCAAGAGGGTCCTCACACCATCGGTGCTCGGGCCCTAATTACAGTAATATCATTCTTTAGCACTTAGCTAAGTGTTTGCTAGTATGTTTTAGCATGTCTCTAGTATGTTGGTAGGATGTTTAGTACCTACTGGCATTTTTTTATATGTTATTAGGAGTCAAGAACAATGTTAAACGTCACTTCCTGTTGCCAGCAGGTGGCGCTATGACTATAACTAAATATGAGCATGGACATGTGTTCAAGAGATAACTCTTATCAAACGTGTGAAGTTTGGGGTAGATTGTACATTGCCTTCTTGAGTAACAACAAAGTCCTGTTTCATTGAATTAGCATGCTTTAGCACTTAGCTAAGTATTGCTAGCATGTTTTAACATGTTTCTAGCATGTTTAGAACTCAATGGCATTTTTAACATGTTGCTAGAACGGCATCAACGTGTTAAACATGTCACTTCCTGTTGCCAGTAGGTGGCGCTATAACTATAACTGAATTTGAGCATAGACATGTGTTCAGGCCATGATTCTTATCAAACGTGTGAAGTTTGGGGCAGATTGGACATTCCATGCCTGAGTTACAGCAAATTCCTATTTAATTGCAGTAATAGCATGCTTTAGCACTTAGCTAAGTGTTTGCTAGCATGTTTCTAGTATGTTGCTAACCTGTTTAGCACTTGCTGGCTCTTTTTTATATGTTATTAGGAGACCACAACAGTGTTAAACATGTCATTTCCTGTTGACAGCAGGTGGCGCTATTACTATAACTGAATATTCTCATGTAGATGTGTTCAGGCCATGACTCTTATCAAACGTGTGAAGTTTGGGGCAGATTGGACATTCCATGCCTGTGTAACAGCAAATTCCTATTTAATTGCAGCAATAGCCTGCTTTAGCACTTAGCTAAGAGTTTGCTAGCATGTTTTAGCATGTTTCTAGTATGTTGTTAGCATGTTTAGCACTTGCTGGCACTTTTTTTATATGTTTTTATATGTCCACAACAGTGTTTAACATGTCACTTCCTGTTGCCAGCAGGTGGCACTATGACTGTAACTGAATATGAGCATGGTCATGTGTTCAGGACAGAACGTTTATTAAAAGTGTGAAGTTTGGCGCAGATTGGACATTGCCTTCTTGAGTAACAACAACATCCTGTTTCATTGAATTAGCATGCTTTACCACTTAGCTAAGTATTGCTAGCATGTTTTAACATAAGCTAGCATGTTTTAACATGTTTCTAGCATGTTTAGACCTCAATGGCATTTTTAACATGTTGCTAGAATGGCATCAACGTGTTAAACATGACACTTCCTGTTGCCAGTAGGTGGCGCTATTACTATAACTGAATATTCTCATGTAGATGTGTTCAGGACAGAACGCTTATCAAAAGTGTGAAGTTTGGGGCAGATTGGATATTCCATTCCTGAGTTACAGCAAATTCCTATTTAATTGCAATAATATGCATGCTTTAGCACTTAGCTAAGAGTTTGCTAGCATGTTTTAGCATGCTTCTAGTATGTTGTTAGCATGTTTAGCACTTGCTGGCACTTTTTTATATGTTATTAGGAGTCCATAACAGTGTTAAACATGTCACTTCCTGTTGCCAGCAGGTGGCGCTATGACTATAACTGAATATGAGCATGGCCATGTGTTCAGGGCAGAACTCTTATCAAACGTGTGAAGTTTGGGGCAGATTGGACATTCCATGCCTGAGTTACAGCAACTTCCTGTTTCATGGCGAAACATCGAAATTTGTAAGGCCGCCGAGGACCCGCCCTTTGACGAAAACTCAAGATCTTCGCAATTTAACGTCGCAAAGGCCTTAAGATTACACTCACCAAATTTGAAGATGATCAGATTAAAACTGTAGGAGGAGTTCGTTAAAGTACGAGGCCTGAAAATGGCAAAAACTGCACAAAAATCTGAGAGGAAGTTCAAAATGGCTGACTTCCTGTTGTGTTTAGGGCTATGCTCCAAGAGACTTTTTTGTAGGTATTAGGTCATTACATGTATGTACCGAATTTCGTGCACGTACGTGGAATGTTGCGGGAGGCGCACTCCGTTGAACTTTTATAGGTGGCGCTATCGAGCCATTTTGCCCCGTCCAATTCTGAAACCTATGTCAGATGTAAATTTTCGCCAGTTCTGACGCGTGTGCAAAGTTTCGTGAGTTTTCGAGCATGTTTAGGCCCTCAAAAATGCAATTCAATGCGGAGAAGAAGAATAATAATAATAATAATAATAATAATAAACAGAGCAATTCCAAGAGGGTCCTCACACCATCGGTGCTCGGGCCCTAATAAACAGAGCAATTCCAAGAGGGTCCTCACACCATCGGTGCTCGGGCCCTAATAATAATAAACAGAGCAATTCCAAGAGGGTCCTCACACCATCGGTGCTCGGGCCCTAATTAAAGCTGCAAGCAGCGATGAAAGGGCCCTCGCACCCGTGCCATCAACACTTTGTGGCTTTAGGAAGACAGAGCAGGGTTGGGAAATGTACATTTAAGGAGGTATATATAGTAAGAGTATGTCAAAGTCAGTTACAAAATGTTTTGTATAATGGTGATAATAGCATGCTTCATGACTCAGCTAAGTGTTGCTAGCATGTTTAGTCTGTTTCTAGCATGCTTAGTACACAATAATTATGTGGTTAGTACTGCATTACTGTGTTAACCATGTCAGTTTCTGTTGCCAGTAGGTGGCGTTATGACTATAGCTGAATATGAGCATGGATGTGTGTTCAGGACAGAACTCTTATCAAACGTGTGAAGTTTGGTGCAAATTGGAAATTGCCTTCTTGAGTAACAAAAAAGTCATGTTTCATTGAATTAGCATTCTTTAGCACTTAGCTAAGCATTGTTAGCATGTTTTAACATGTTTCTAGCATGTTTAGAACTCAATGGCATTTTTAACATGTTGCTAGAACGGCATCAATGTGTTAAACATGTCACTTCCTGTTGCCAGTAGGTGGCGCTATTACTATAAATGAACATTCTCATGTAGATGTATTCAGGCCATGACTCTTATCAAAAGTGTGAAGTTTGGGGCAGATTGGACATTCCATGTCTGAGTTACAGCAAATTCCTATTTAATTGCAATAATAGCATGCTTTAGCACTTAGCTAAGAGTTTGCTAGCATGTTTTAGCATTTTTCTAGTATGTTGTTAGCATGTTTAACACTTGCTGGCACTTTTTTATATGTTATTAGGAGTCCATAACAGTGTTAAACATGTCACTTCCTGTTGCCAGCAGGTGGCGCTATGACTGTAACTGAATATGAGCATGGTCATGTGTTCAGGACAGAACGCTTATCAAAAGTGTGAAGTTTGGGGCAGATTGGACATTGCCTTCTTGAGTAACAACAACATCCTGTTTCATTGAATTAGCATGCTTTACCACTTAGCTAAGTATTGCTAGCATGTTTTAACATTAGCTAGCATGTTTTAACATGTTTCTAGCATGTTTAGACCTCAATGGCATTTTTAACATGTTGCTAGAATGGCATCAACGTGTTAAACATGACACTTCCTGTTACCAGTAGGTGGCGCTATTACTATAACTGAATGTTCTCATGTAGATGTGTTCAGGACAGAACGCTTATCAAAAGTGTGAAGTTTGGGGCAGATTGGACATTCCATGCCTGAGTTACAGCAAATTCCTATTTAATTGCAATAATAGCATGCTTTAGCACTTAGCTAAGAGTTTGCTAGCATGTTTTAGCATGCTTCTAGTATGTTGTTAGCATGTTTAGCACTTGCTGGCACTTTTTTATATGTTATTAGGAGTCCATAACAGTGTTAAACATGTCACTTCCTGTTGCCAGCAGGTGGCGCTATGACTGTAACTGAATATGAGCATGGTCATGTGTTCAGGACAGAACGCTTATCAAAAGTGTGAAGTTTGGGGCAGATTGGACATTCCATGCCTGAGTTACAGCAACTTCCTGTTTCATGGCGAAACATCGAAATTTGTCAGGTCACCGAGGACCCGCCCTTTGACGAAAACTCAAGATCTTCGCAATTTAACGTCGCAAAGGCCTTAAGATTACACTCACCAAATTTGAAGATGATCAGATTAAAACTGTAGGAGGAGTTCGTTAAAGTACGAGGCCTGAAAATAGCAAAAACTGCACAAAAATCTGAGAGGAAGTTCAAAATGGCTGACTTCCTGTTGTGTTTAGGGCTATGCTCCAAGAGACTTTTTTGTAGGTATTAGGTCATTACATGTATGTACCGAATTTCGTGCACGTACGTGGAACGTTGCGGGAGGCGCACTCCGTTGAACTTTTATAGGTGGCGCTATCGAGCCGTTTTGCCCCGTCCAATTCTGAAACCTATATCAGATGTAAATTTTCGCCAGTTCTGACGCGTGTGCAAAGTTTCGTGAGTTTTCGAGCATGTTTAGGCCCTCAAAAATGCAATTCAATGCGGAGAAGAAGAAGAAGAAGAATAATAATAATAATAATAATAAACAGAGCAATTCCAAGAGGGTCCTCACACCATCGGTGCTCGGGCCCTAATAATAATAATAATAATAATAAACAGAGCAATTCCAAGAGGGTCCTCACACCATCGGTGCTCGGGCCCTAATAAATATAGCTGCGAGCAGCGATTACGGGCCCAAGCCGGTGGCACCGCAACCCCAGGCACCGGTGGTGGCGGTACCGCCGGAATATATATATATTTATATGTATTTATATATGTATATATATATATATATATATTTATATATATATATATATATATATGTGTGTGTGTGTGTGTGTGTGTGTGTGTGTGTGTGTGTGTGTGTGTGTGTTTTTAGGAGAAGTCTCTTCTGCTCACCAAGGCTGCATTTATTTGATTAAAAATACAAACAAAAACAGTAATATTGTGAAATATTATTCCAATTTAAAACAGCTGTTTTCTATTTTAAAATATTTTACACTGTAATTAATTTATGTGATCAAAGTTGAGTTTTCAGCATCATTACTCCCGTCTTCAGTGTCACATGATCCTTCAGAAATCATTCTAATATGATGATTGATGGTCAATAAATATTATTATTTTCAATGTTGAAAACAGTTGTGTACAGATTTTTTTTTCAAAATGCGCTGATGAATGTAAAGTTCAAAAGAACAGCATTTATTTAAAATATAATTTGTTTTAACATTATAAATGTCTGTACTATAACTTTTGATCAGTTTAACTCCTTCTCGATGAATAAAAGTATTGATTTATTTTATTTCTTTCACCCAAAAATAAAATTAAAATTATTACTGACCCCAAACTTTTGAACGGTAGTGTTTAATGTTACAAAAGCTTTAGATTTCAGATAAATGCTGTTCTTTTGAACTTTCTATTCATCAAAGACTGTACACAACTGTTTTCGACATTTAAAATAATCATGAATGTTTCTTGAGCATCAATCATCATATTAGAATAATTTCTGAAGGATCATGTGACAGTGACGACTGGAGTAATGATGCTGAAAACTCAGCTTTGATCACAGGAATAAATAACAGTTTAAAATATATTAAAATAGAAAGCAGATGTTTTAAATTGGAATACTATTTTACAATATTACTGTTTTTGTTTGTATTTTTAATCAAATAAATGCAGCCTTGGTGAGCAGAAGAAACTTTGCTTAAAAACATTAAAAATCTTACTGACCCCAAACTTTTGAACAGTAGTGTATATATATTATATAAAAATGTAAGGGACAAGACACAGATAATTTTACTTGCCTGACCTGATTAAAACAATGAAAAAACTTAAATGAAAAAATAACTTGGGAATCACTAAAACGAGTGAATTAATCTGATTTTATGATAGAGTCAAAATATTCTACAACATTCTTTAAATTCAACGATGTTGAGAACGGAACAAGAATAAAAAAAGAACTATAAACAAGCTGAAACTAAATAAAATAAAAATGAAAACGAAATTAAGCAGTGTTGGGCTCACACAACTCTCTCATTAGAATCAAAATGTTTCAACATTTGCGATGAATTTGGATGCTAAACTATCCTTTATCATAGGCTTTGTACTTCACTCACTTTCCAATATCGACGGAAAAAATCATCCTATTCCAATAGAGTCTGGCTGCAGACTTGCACTTGCACTCTCAGACTTGCACTCTCAGACACCAGCGCTTCCTCTGCCTGTGACGTCACTCGCAATCGACACAAATTAACCGGAAATATGTTTCCAACAGTAAATATGTTATATTATTTATTTTTTCAGAAAAAAAAAAACGGCATAATTTTTTAAGTTATTAAACATTGTATCGTTAAAGTTGGTATTATACCTTATATTGCTATCATATACTGTTGTGTCCCAACATTAACACAACATTTCCCCAAAATCATGTTTAATCGGAGATACTAGATTTATGACTTGGGAGCAGGGAGATACGAGGTTACGCTGTCATTGATAAGAGTGGTACGGACACTGAAGTCGCTGCTGCCGGTGTTCTGACGGAACGACTGGCAGTGTTCATCAAAGTCTGCGGGCGCGTTGAGCCTTTTGACAAGAGAAGGCTTAAAGAGCTATTCAAATCTAATGATTGTGGTTACATACATCTTCCTAAACTCCATTTTAAACGTTTAAGAGATATGAGTGATGCAATACCAAAATACTAGGCTGTCTAGGCGGAAATTAGCCTAATCTGCACGCAAACTTGCCTTCGTGGCTCACGGGCTTCCTTCTGCACCGAAGCATTACAGTTATCGATTTTTAACAAAACATGCCTACTCAAATGTATCTAACCTAACTATTTTCACTCGTTATTGTCTAAAAAAACATACAGAATTATCCAAAGATAGGCTTACTTAGCGCCAGTAACTTAGGCAGACCTTTTTTCTCCCATAAATTAAAACCTTGCTACTTGGGGTATTTTACATGCACAGTGCCAACTTCCAGTCAGTAAAATAATAATAAAAACAATAATTTAATGCTGGTATCCAAAACATTTAATTCAATTCATTATATTAGATACCTTTTAAAACTTCAATGTACACGTGTAATAAGTAGACATTTAAAATACATCAATAACTGATATCATAGTTTAACACAGATAAAATCAGAGTTAAGTCTTGCTTTACGTGTTGCTCGATGAGGATTTCTTAATCGCTGCGACTTTCAATCCTGAGGAGACAAAATGCCGCGGAGTGAAGAAGAGGTGGAGTTATGAGGATTCTCAGACAGTTGAAGTGTCCAATGGAGTTAAGAGATTTGCTCTCTAACTATTTTCAACACTTTAGATTGGTTAATAATTTGTGAAAATAACAGAACGTGGGGACTGACCAATAACATCGATTTGTGAAAAAATATTAAATTGACAAACTTTGAACATACGAGGTTTCCGCCAGACAGCGACCATATACATATATATATTTATGGTATATGATAACAGAAAAGATTTTTGAACGACATTGGGAGCTGTTCTCAATCCGACACAAACCACACTATGCGTCGATTGCAAGTGACGTCACTTGCAGAGGAAGCGCTGGTGTCTGAGCGTGCAGGTCTGAGAGTGCAAGTCTGAGAGTGCAAGTGCAGGTCTGCAGCCAGACCCTTCTCTGCTATTCACACGCGCAAAAATGTGCTTGGAAACATCACAGTGGAGCGGTGCTTACCAATTGAATGGTACGAATTGTAGTACTGACTATTTAAACAGAGCATTGTAAATTTTATATGTTAGGTTGACTATTTTATTAATATATTTTATTAAGGCTATAATGAACAGGCTACCTGATTTTGAACACAAGAGGGCAGTATAGCACTATGTTTGACTTTATTTATTTATTGTTTAGACTAAACAACCATTCTGGCAGTTTTTAAACTTAAACTTCATTCTTAAATTGAAATAAAAAAAGAATAAAATGAGTTAAGTTCTGATATTTGTATACTTTTATATAGTAATAAATGGTGTATAATTACATTTTTAGAATAAATTAGACTTTTAGCATTTCCTTGTTTGACATTACTTTAATCCCTCACCATAGCAAAACCGTTTGAGATATTTATTATCCGTTCACAATTTAGCATCATTAATATATTTTTATCATGTTGAAAAAGTTTGTTGGGAATAAAATAAACCACTTAGATAAAGGTGGCTAAAAATTAAGAGGCTGATTTTGCAAAAAACTCCACATTCAGACCAAAATATCTGACTTCCTTATGGTCAGAGCTAATGACTTTAAATTAGAAAGTTGTCCGGGTCGATGAGATCAATATATGAACTGAGTTTTTTTTACTGTAGTTAAAACTAACCCCCCCACTTTTGTCAAAAGCATGTTGAAAGTGACACACTTCCTGCTGCCAGTTGGTGGCGCTATAAACTTTGACTCACAATAGTTACATCCATCTGATCGGCCTCTTACCACGAACACACTGCTGAAGTTTCAACAAGATCAGTTAATGTATGCAGAAGTTATTCCACTTCGTGATTCTCTTTTCTCGCCATAAATTCGATTCCTCGCCACGGCCAAACCGTTCGAGATATCAAAAATCCGTCCGCAATTTAGCATCCTCAAAGTCTTGACTACATGCACACCGAGTTTGGAGGGGACACGGTGAATTTTCTAGGAGGAGTATTTCACATTCCACAGCAAGCGTTTTCCAAACAACCCATAATAGCCGACTTCCTGTTGGGCTGGCGTGAAACTGGACAGAGGGAAAGTTGTTCGGCCCGATGAGATCTATATGTGTTCCGAGTTTCATATTAATTCATGCAAGCGTGTTTGATATATGGACCAAGTTTTCAGACCCCGTTCAAGGGGGCGCTGTTGAGCCCCCCTGCCACGCCCGTTTCTGAAACTTTTCACATGTCTACTGGCTAATAAGTGTTATGTGTCTGTCGAGTTTCATCCAATTTCAAGCATGCTAAGAGTCTCAAACGCATCCAAAAAGAATATTAAAGTTTGATGTGTTGCCACGGCAACAGTGTCTAAGATATCAATAATCCTTTCACAGCTCTACATCTGCCGAGTATTTTCATTATACACATAAAGTTTGAAGCAAATCGGGTAAAAATAAGAGGGTGACTTCAAAGCATTTTGAAAGTGACACACTTCCTGCTGCCAGTTGGTGGCGCTATAACTTTGACTCACAATAGTCACATCCATGTGATCGGCCTCTTACACACTGCTGAAGTTTCATCAAGATCAGTTAATGTATGCTGAAGTTATAACACACTTCCTGTTTCTCTTTTCTCACCATAAATTCGTTTCCTCGCCACGGCCAAACCGTTCGAGATATCAAAAATCCGCTGGCAATTTAGAATCATCAATGTCTTGACTTCATGCTGACCAAGTTTGGTGGTGATCGGATGAATTCTCTAGGAGGAGTGTTTTAAATTCCATTGCACACGTTTTTCAAACAACCCATAATAGCTGACTTCCTGTTGGGCGGAGCTAATGACATAGAGTGCGGAAGTTGTTCGGCCCGATGAGATCTATATGTGTACCGAGTTTCATACAAATATGTTCTTGTATGTGTCCAAGATTTCAGATTGCATTCTAGGGGGCGCTGTTGAGCACCCCTGCCACGCCCGGGTACCAGCTTCAGCCCGGCCCTAATGGCCGCGGGTTCTGACCTGTGTGCAAAGTTTCATGAGTTTTTGAGCATGTTAAAGGCCCCAAAAGCCCCCGAACCCTTGAAGAACAATAATAAATATAGCTGCGAGCAGCGATTACGGGCCCAAGCCGGTGGCACCGCAACCCCGGTGCCTTTAGGGTGGCGGTGCCGCCGGCTTTGGCCCTTTATCGCTGCTCGCAGCTATATATATATATATATATATATATATATATATATATATATATATATATACACATACATATATATATTTATTTATTTATTCATTCATTCATTCATTTTTTTTATTTTTTTATTATTATTATTTTTTTATTCAGATTTTATGATACACTCAAAATATTCCACAACAAATCCTTTAAATTTAATGTAAAAGTAAAAATGAAAGTAAGCAGTGTTGGGCTCACGTAACCCTCATCAGAATCAAAATGTTTCAACATTTGCGATGTATTTGGATGCTAAACTATTCTTTATTATAGGCTTTGTTCTTCACTCGTGTTCCAATATTGATGGAAAAAATCATCCTCTTCACATGCGCAAAAATTTGCTTGGAAACATCACAGTGGAGCGAGCGGTGCTTACTGTGAATGTACGAATTGTACTACTGACTATTTAGAGCAGTGTAATTTTTATATGTTAGGTTGACTATTTTATTATTATACTTTATTAAGGCTATAATGAACAGGCTGCGATGTCAAGATTGTAATGCTGGAGTGTGTGTGTGTGTGTGTGTTCATGTTTTTCTATCCCGGTGGGGACTTTAACCTGAATGCACACAGACTCATGGGGACTCGTGTCACAGTGGGGACCTAAATAGAGGTCCCCATGGGTAAACAAGATTATAAATCATACAGAATGAGTTTTTTTGGAAATGTAAAAATGCAGAAAGTTTTATGGGATAGGTAGGTTTAGGGGTAGGGTTAGTGTGAGGAGATAGAATATACAGTTTGTACAGTATAAAAACCATTAAGTCCATGGAGAGTACCCACAAAGATAGTAAACCGTGTGTGTGTGTGTGTGTGTGTGTGTGTGTGGCGTGGGCGCGATTGAACAGTAGACACATAAAAACATACTCCATCATTATACAGGACGACATTCAAACTGCAAAGTGTTAACTTATATTTGTGTACAGTTGCAATAAAACACAAAATTGTGCTTTTGTAAAATAATTTCAAGCAATCCACCCCCCGAAAGGTGCTAATTTTAAAATGAAACTAAAATGCTCATGGCTGCACGGGCATTCATAACGGTGCACGTCCACGGCGAGGAACGAGCAGAACAGAGTGAACGTTTTTCAGTTAATTCCTACTTCCATAGGAATTCATTTGAAACGCTCGCTCAACCAATATAAATGTCAGTGCGGACGAACATATTTTACTTTAGTTTTTAAGTTAGCGATTAAAAAGCCCCCAGCGGTGTCACACGTCAGTTAACCGGTGGTAAAATATTCTCACCGTCACATACCTAGTATATTTATATATAGATATAATAGGCCCAGGGCTTGACATTAACACCCGCCAACCCGCCAAATGCGGGTGGATTTTGCTCGTGGCGGGTAACACAGTCACTCCAACTAGCCACTTTGGCGGGTTGAATAATTGTAGTCATTTCAAAAGGCATCTGAAAATAAGTGTGACACTACGACACTACAACTCCCATAGGGCTGTCAACGAATATTCTAAATTCGAATATATATTCAAATAGTTTAAAAAAAAAACAGAATTTCGAAGGTGAAAATTAATATTCGAATGTGGAAAAACGCCCGCGGTAGCAGAGGCGCGGCTGTCTGCTTTGCGAGTGGGCGCGCTGCCTGAGGGGTCATTTTATTTAACGTTAAACAGAAACATTAGTGAAGTGTAGGCTACTGTACTGACTGAATAGATATTGCATGAATAAGGTAGGTTAGATACAGCAGTTTCATGCACTGCAGGCTTCCACTGGTTTGATTATTTACCGTTTCATGTCAAGGAAAAGTTCCATGTTTACCACAGCACAGCTCGCTCGGAGCATTCAATGTCAATTATTTATACTGTAAAACTTCAATCAATGTTAATAATATTTGTTTCAATCACTGTATGAAGCCTGCTATATAAGAGTCGCGACCTTAAATTGCTTGCATAAAACTATTGATCAGCTCTCAACATTCGCTTATTGTTGTTCATTTTTAAACTGTTATGCACAGAGCGCGTGACGCCTCATTCGCACCGCAAGACCTCCAGACGCGCGTAAACGCGTCTTTACACTCGCGCCAGATGCTCTATTCGCGTTTGGTGTTGAGGGTGAGGGCGAGAGAGAGAAAGAGTGCCTGCGAGCGAGAGTGAGTGAGGTCTGCGGTCTTATTAGTTGATTTACTTGTTTTCGTGTAGGTAATACGTTGTCAAATATGTTTAAACTTAAATAAACTACCTATACAAGTAGTTATGTCTCTTTGTATTAATTTGTCCTGTTATTGACTTAATGCGCGTCATTGACAAAATGCGCAACCAGATGTTCGAATAGTTCGAATAGGCCTATAAGCTATGTTTTTTTTTTTAGAGGGAATATTCAAAGGTCATTTTTGAGCAATTTTCACAGCCCTAATGAGTATTGTCGCTAGTGACCGACAGCAAAGAACCTGCTGGAGTTATGTCGTATGCCGGTGGAGCAATGTGGCTACATAATACACAATACATGGTTTTATTTAAAAAAAGGAGCTTTACACACAACCTTATCAGAGCTAATTATAATGACCTGTATTGTTATATATTTATGTAGTCTTGATTTGGGTGTATACAGTGGTTTTACATTTAAAAGGGTTGTAAATCTAGTTCAAGTACATTTTAGCACGCCATGGTCAACTTTTATCAGGTAATTTCACAACAACAAAAATGTGGCTAGTAAAAATGCTGTGTGGCTAGTAACTTTGGAAAACCACTAGCCACATTGGCTAGTGAGCAAAAAAGTTAATGTCAAGCCCTGAATAGGCCTACCTGATTTTGAACACAAGAGGGCAGTATAGCACTATGTTTGACTTTATTTATGTATTGTTTAGACTAAACAACCATTCTGGCAGTTTTTAAACTTAAAATTCATTCTTAAATTGAAAAAAAATAATAAAATGTTTAGTTGTGATGTTTGTATACTTTTATATAGAAATAAATGGTATATAATTACATTTTTAGAAAATTTGAGGCTTTTAGTTTTTCCTTTTTGGACATTACTTTAATCCTTCGCCATAGCAAAACCGTTTGAGATATTTATTATCCGTTCACAATTTAGCATATTTAATGTATTTTCATCATGTTGAAAAAGTTTGGTGGGAATTAAATAAATAGTTTAAGAGGAGTGGCTAAAAATTCATAGGCTGATTTTGCAAAAAAATCCACATTCAGACCAAAATATCTGACTTCCTTTTGCTCTGAGCTAATGAATGTAAATTAGAAAGTTGTCCGGCTTGATGAGAACAATATAAAAACATTTTTTTTTTACTGTATTTAAAACTAACCCCCCCACTTTTGTCAAAAGCATGTTGAAAGTGACACACTTCCTGCTGCCAGTTGGTGGCGCTATAACTTTGACTCACAATAGTCACATCCATCTGATCGGCCTCTTACCACGAACACACTGCTGAAGTTTCATCAAGATCAGTTGATGTATGCAGAAGTTATAACACTTCGTGTCTCTCTTTTCTCGCCATAAATTCGTTTCCTCACCACGGCCAAACCGTTCAAGATATCAAAAATCCGTCCGCAATTTAGCATCCTCAATGTCTTTACTTCATGCTGACTGAGTTTGGAGGTGATTGAATGAATTCTCTAGGAGGAGTACATCACATTCCACAGCAAGCGTTTTCCAAACAACCCATAATAGCTGACTTCCTGTTGGGCTGGCGTTAAACTTGTCAGAGGGAAAGTTGTTCGGCCCGACGAAATCTATATGTGTACCGAGTTTCATATTATTTCATGCAAGCGTGTTTGATATATGGACCAAGTTTTCAGACCCTGTTCAAGAGGGCGCTGTTGAGCCCCCCTGCCACGCCCGTTTCTGAAACTTTTCACATGTCTACTGGCTAATAAGTGTTATGTGTCTGTCGAGTTTCATCCAATTTCAAGCATGTTAAGAGTCTCAAACGCATCCGAAAAGAATATTAAAACTTGATGCGTTGCCACGGCAACAGTATCTAAGATATCAATAATCCTTTCACAGGTCTACATCTGCCCTGTGTTTACATTATACACATAAAGTTTGAAGCAAATCGGGTGAAATTAAGAGGGTAACTTCAAAGCATTTTGAAAGTGACACACTTCCTGCTGCCAGTTGGTGGCGCTATAACTTTGACTCACAATAGTCACATCCATGTGATCGGCCTCTTACAACGAACACACTGCTGAAGTTTCATCAAGATCAGTTAATGTATGCAGAAGTTATAACACACTTCCTGTGTCCCATTATTCGCCATAAATTCGTTTCCTCGCCACGGCCAAACCGTTCGAGATATCAAAAATCCGTTCGCAAGAATTCATCCTCAATGTCTTGACTTTATTCTCACCGAGTTTGGTGGCGATCGGATGAAATCCCTAGGAGGAGTATTTCACATTCCATTGTATGCGTTTTCCAAACAACGTATAATAACCGACTTCCTGTTGGGCTTTTGTAAAACTTAGAGCACGAAAGTTGTTCGGCCCGATGAGATCTATATGTGTACTGAGTTTCATATTATTACATGCAAGCGTGTTTGATTTATGGACCAAGTTTTCGGACCCCATTCCAGGGGGCGCTGTCGAGCCCCCCTGCCACGCCCCAGTACCAGCTTCAGCCCGGCCCTGATGGCCGCAGGTTCTGACGTGTGTGCAAAATTTCAAGAGTTTTTGAGCATGTTAAGGGCCCCAAAAGTGGCAAAAAGGCAAAAAAAAAAATAATGAAGAAAAAAAAGAAAAAAAAAAATAATCCTTACGGAAACAATAGGGCCTTCGCCCTTTCAGGGCTTGGGCCCTAATAATAATAATAATCCTAACGAAAACAATAGGGCTCTGCGCCCTTTCAGGGCTTGGGCCCTAATTAAAGCTGCAAGCAGCGATGAAAGGGCCCTCGCACCCGTGCCATCAACACTCGGTGGCTTTAGGAAGACAGAGCATGGTTGGGAAATGTACATTTAAGGAGGTATATATAGTAAGAGTATGTCAAAGTCAGTAACAAAATGTTTTGTATAATGGTGATAATAGCATGCTTCATGACTCAGCTAAGTGTTGCTAGCATGTTTAGTCTGTTTCTAGCATGCTTAGTACACAATAATTATGTCGTTAGTACTGCATTACTGTGTTAACCATGTCAGTTTCTGTTGCCAGTAGGTGGCGTTATGACTATAGCTGAATATGAGCATGGATGTGTGTTCAGGACAGAACTCTTATCAAACGTGTGAAGTTTGGTGCAAATTGGAAATTGCCTTCTTGAGTAACAAAAAAGTCATGTTTCATTGAATTAGCATTCTTTAGCACTTAGCTAAGCATTGTTAGCATGTTTTAACATGTTTCTAGCATGTTTAGAACTCAATGGCATTTTTAACATGTTGCTAGAACGGCATCAACGTGTTAAGCATGTCACTTCCTGTTGCCAGTAGGTGGCGCTATTACTATAAATGAACATTCTCATGTAGATGTATTTAGGCCATGACTCTTATCAAAAGTGTGAAGTTTGGGGCAGATTGGACATTCCATGCCTGAGTTACAGCAAATTCCTATTTAATTGCAATAATAGCATGCTTTAGCACTTAGCTAAGAGTTTGCTAGCATGTTTTAGCATGCTTCTAGTATGTTGTTTGCATGTTTAGCACTTGCTGGCACTTTTTTATATGTTATTAGGAGTCCATAACAGTGTTAAACATGTCACTTCCTGTTGCCAGCAGGTGGCGCTATGACTATAACTGAATATGAGCATGGCCATGTGTTCAGGACAGAACTCTTATCAAACGTGTGAAGTTTGGGGCAGATTGGACATTCCATGCTTGAGTTACAGCAACTTCCTGTTTCATGGCGAAACATCGAAATTTGTAAGGCCGCCGAGGACCCGCCCTTCGACGAAAACTCAAGATCTTCGCAATTTAACGTCGCAAAGGCCTTAAGATTACACTCACCAAATTTGAAGATGATCAGATTAAAACTGTAGGAGGAGTTCGTTAAAGTACGAGGCCTGAAAATGGCAAAAACTGCACAAAAATCTGAGAGGAAGTTCAAAATGGCTGACTTCCTGTTGTGTTTAGGGCTATGCTCCAAGAGACTTTTTTGTAGGTATTAGGTCATTACATGTATGTACCGAATTTCGTACACGTACGTGGAACGTTGCGGGAGGCGCACTCCGTTGAACTTTTATAGGTGGCGCTATCGAGCCATTTTGCCCCGTCCAATTCTGAAACCTATATCAGATGTAAATTTTCGCCAGTTCTGACGCGTGTGCAAAGTTTCGTGAGTTTTCGCGCATGTTTAGGCCCTCAAAAATGCAATTCAATGCGGAGAAGAAGAAGAAGAAGAAGAAGAAGAAGAAGAATAATAAACAGAGCAATTCCAAGAGGGTCCTCACACCATCGGTGCTCGGGCCCTAATTAAAGCTGCAAGCAGCGATGAAAGGGCCCTCGCACCCGTGCCATCAACACTCGGTGGCTTTAGGAAGACAGAGCATGGTTGGGAAATGTACATTTAAGGAGGTATATATAGTAAGAGTATGTCAAAGTCAGTAACAAAATGTTTTGTATAATAGTGATAATAGCATGCTTCATGACTCAGCTAAGTGTTGCTAGCATGTTTAGTCTGTTTCTAGCATGCTTAGTACACAATAATTATGTGGTTAGTACTGCATTACTGTGTTAACCATGTCAGTTTCTGTTGCCAGTAGGTGGCGTTATGACTATAGCTGAATATGAGCATGGATGTGTGTTCAGGACAGAACTCTTATCAAACGTGTGAAGTTTGGTGCATATTGGACATTGCCTTCTTGAGTAACAACAAAGTCATGTTTCATTGAATTAGCATTCTTTAGCACTTAGCTAAGCATTGTTAGCATGTTTTAACATGTTTCTAGCATGTTTAGAACTCAATGGCATTTTTAACATGTTGCTAGAACGGCATCAACGTGTTAAACATGTCACTTCCTGTTGCCAGTAGGTGGCGCTATTACTATAACTGAATTTGAGCATAGACATGTGTTCAGGCCATGATTCTTATCAAACATGTGAAGTTTGGGGCAGATTGGACATTCCATGCCTGGGTTACAGCAAATTCCTATTTAATTGCAGTGATAGCATGCTTTAGCACTTAGCTAAGTGTTTGCTATTATGTTTCTAGTATGTTGCTAACCTGTTTAGCACTTGCTGACTCTTTTTTATATGTTATTAGGAGACCACAACAGCGTTAAACATGTCACTTCCTGTTGACAGCAGGTGGCGCTATTACTATAACTGAATATTCTCATGTAGATGTGTTCAGGCCATGACTTATCAAACGTGTGAAGTTTGGGGCAGATTGGACATTCCATGCCTGTGTTACAGCAAATTCCTATTTAATTGCAGCAATAGCATGCTTTAGCACTTAGCTAAGTGTTTGCTAGCATGTTTTAGCATGTTTCTAGTATGTTGTTAGCATGTTTAGCACTTGCTGGCACTTTTTTTATATGTTTTTATATGTCCACAACAGTGTTTAACATGTCACTTCCTGTTGCCAGCAGGTGGCACTATGACTGTAACTGAATATGAGCATGGTCATGTGTTCAGGACAGAACGTTTATTAAAAGTGTGAAGTTTGGTGCAAAGTGTGAAGTTTGGTGCAAATTGGACATTGCCTTTTTGAGTAACAACAACATCCTGTTTCATTGAATTAGCATGCTTTAGCACTTAGCTAAGTATTGCTAGCATATTTTAACATGTTTCTAGCATGTTTAGAAGTCAATGGCATTTTTAAAATGTTGCTAGAATGGCATCAACGTGTTAAACATGACACTTCCTGTTACCAGTAGGTGGCGCTATTACTATAACTGAATGTTCTCATGTAGATGTGTTCAGGACAGAACGCTTATCAAAAGTGTGAAGTTTGGGGCAGATTGGACATTCCATGCCTGAGTTACAGCAAATTCCTATTTAATTGCAATAATAGCATGCTTTAGCACTTAGCTAAGAGTTTGCTAGCATGTTTTAGCATGCTTCTAGTATGTTGTTAGCATGTTTAGCACTTGCTGGCACTTTTTTATATGTTATTAGGAGTCCATAACAGTGTTAAACATGTCACTTCCTGTTGCCAGCAGGTGGCGCTATGACTGTAACTGAATATGAGCATGGTCATGTGTTCAGGACGGAACGCTTATCAAAAGTGTGAAGTTTGGGGCAGATTGGACATTCCATGCCTGAGTTACAGCAACTTCCTGTTTCATGGCGAAACATCGAAATTTGTCAGGTCGCCGAGGACCCGCCCTTTGACGAAAACTCAAGATCTTCGCAATTTAACGTCGCAAAGGCCTTAAGATTACACTCACCAAATTTGAAGATGATCAGATTAAAACTGTAGGAGGAGTTCGTTAAAGTACGAGGCCTGAAAATAGCAAAAACTGCACAAAAATCTGAGAGGAAGTTCAAAATGGCTGACTTCCTGTTGTGTTTAGGGCTATACTCCAAGAGACTTTTTTGTAGGTATTAGGTCATTACATGTATGTACCGAATTTCGTGCACGTACGTGGAACGTTGCGGGAGGCGCACTCCGTTGAACTTTTATAGGTGGCGCTATCGAGCCATTTTGCCCCGTCCAATTCTGAAACCTATATCAGATGTAAATTTTCGCCAGTTCTGACGCGTGTGCAAAGTTTCGTGAGTTTTCGAGCATGTTTAGGCCCTCAAAAATGCAATTCAATGCGGAGAAGAATAATAATAATAATAATTAAAGCTGCAAGCAGCGATGAAAGGGCCCTCGCACCCGTGCCGCCGCCACCCGGTGGCTTTAGGAAGACAGAGCATGGTTGGACAATGTGCATTTAAGGAGGTATATATAGTAGTTGCTAGCAGGTTTAGTATGTTTTTAGTGTAAGGACCACCCATTGACCCAATGACGGAATCCAACGGCCTGGCGAAGGTTTAAAGCGTGTATGTCTTTTCAGCGCTCCAGTGAAGTTCACTTAATCTATTGGAACTTAGTTTTAGTATTACTTTAGCTCTACGTTTGATCTGACTCCAATTTCAAATGATAATCAAATTTAGATCGTATTTCTGATTAGAAATTAATCATAAACATCGATTATGAATTAATTTAGATCTTTGATTATCCTGATTATCCCATACTTTCAGTTATTAATACGTTATGGACCCGAATGCCGCACAGAGATCACGTCGGCCAATTCGTGTTTCTCACGGACACAAACTTGTTAATTCTGATTTGAGTCAGAGGGTGTAGGGTTTGCTAATATACCCCTAAAGTCAGTCGCCTACTGCTTACGGACTAGAGAGTGTAGTTTATTTTAGCCATTTCCATACAACTTGCTAAACCAGTGATAGACAGAAATCAACAGGTCTCCAAGATGACGTGCCTACTGCTCCGTTCATTCATGTGCCTGTAGTTTGACCTACCTTAACTAAGTTTGCGGTAGCACCAGCCTCCTTAAATATATTAAAATAATGATTTCAGAATACTTCAGAATAAATCAAGATGTAACATTTATTTGTCAGGTAAAAATGTATTATGCCAATTACAGAAGTAATTTATTAAAAGCCAATTCAAATATACATTTACTCAAAGATGAATCTAAAAGTAAGCAATGTTCTCCTGACAAAGACACACAGTAATGTGTCAGGATTTTCCAACAGGAAAATACTGCCATGCATTACTGTGTGGGGGATGATCCCGGTAAAAGATTCCCAATGATTGCTCTGTCCCCTCACCTTAAATACCAGACCAGAACAAAAGGGGTTAAACAAATGTTGTTTAGAGTTGGTTGGGCCAATCCATGTACCCCAGGGGGGTAGCACCTGGTTTCTTGAGATATCGTAAAGAGATATCAGCCAGAGAGGAGATACAGGATTCTCCTAAGTTCTTCAATCTTTTTCATTAAACCAATGACTGCAATGAAATTAAGACCATTTTACCAATCGCACTGAGACATTTAAAATGATACCAAACATGAAAAGGAAAAAACAACACATTCACAAGATACACCATATGCGATATATAGACATTCTTAATTTAACTTTCAGTGACTTGAGGAGGGAGAAGAGGAGGGAGAGGGGGGATGAGTTGAAGTCAAACAAAGCGACAAGGAGATAAGTTTGGGCAGGACAAGGTTCTGTGCTCTGTCTTTGCTATCTGCTGTCCAGGGGGCATTTTATGGCATTATTGCAGGGTGAGTTTTGTTTTAGCAGGAAAATCAGTTCTTACATTAGCATGCTTAGTACACAATAGTTATGTGGTTAGTACTGCATTACTGTGTTAACCATGTCAGTTTCTGTTGCCAGTAGGTGGGGCTATGTCTATATCTGAATATCGCTATGTAGATGTGTTCAGTGCAGGACTTTTATCAAACATGTGGAGTTTGGGGCAGATTGGACATTGTATGCTTGAGTTACAACAACTTCCTTTAGCATTTCTAGCATGTTTTATGATGTTTCTAGCATATTACATATTAATTTTGGGGTAGATTGGACATTGAATGCCTGAGTTACAGCAAATTCATATTTAATTGCAGTAATAGGATGCTTTAACACTTAGCTAAGTATTTGATTGCATGTTTCTAGTATGTTGCTAACATGTTTAGCAGTTGGTGACACTTTTTTATATGTTATTAGGAGTCCAGAATAGTGTTAAACGTCACTTCCTGTTGCCAGCAGGCGGCGCTATGACTATATCTGAATATGAGCATGGACTTGTGTTCAGGAGATAACTATTATCAAACGTGTGAAGTTTGGGGTAGATTGGACATTGTATGCCTAAGTTACAACAACTTCCTTTAGCATTTCTAGCATGCTTTAGAACTTAGCTATGTGTTGCTAGCATGTTTATTGCATGTTACATATTAAGTTTGGGGCAGATTGGACATTCCATGCCTGTGTTACAGCAAATTCATATTTAATTGCAGCAATAGCATGCTTTAGCACTTAGCTAAGTGTTTGCTAATATGTTTCTAGTATGTTGTTAGCATGTTTAGCACTTGCTGGCACTTTTTTATATGTTATCAGGAGTCCACAACAGTGTTTAACATGTCACTTCCTGTTGCCAGCAGGCGGTGCTATGACTGTAACTGAATGAGCATGGTCATGTGTTCAGGACAGAACGCTTATCAAAAGTGTGAAGTTTGGCGCAGATTGGACATTGCCTTCTTGAGTAACAACAACATCCTGTTTCATTGAATTAGCTAAGTATTGCTAGCATGTTTTAACATTTTCTAGCATTTTTAGAAGTCAGTGGCATTTTTAACATGTTGCTAGAACGGCATCAACGTGTTAAACATGACACTTCCTGTTACCAGTAGGTGGCGCTATTACTATAACTGAATATTCTCATGTAGATGTGTTCAGGCCATGACTCTTATCAAACGTGTGAAGTCTGGGGCAGATTGGACATTCTGTGCCTGAGTTACAACAAATTTCTATTTAATTGCAGTAATAGCATGCTTTAGCACTTAGCTAAGTGTTTGCTAGCATGTTTTAGCATGTTTCTAGTATGTTGTTAGCATGTTTAGCACTTGCTGGCACTTTTTTATATGTTATCAGGAGTCCACAAGAGTGTTAAACATGTCACTTCCTGTTGCCAGCAGGTGGCGCTATGACTATAACTGAATATGAGCATGGTCATGTGTTCAGGACAGAACGCTTATCAAAAGTGTGAAGTTTGGGGCAGATTGGACATTCCATGCCTTAGTTACAGCAACTTCCTATTTATTTGCAGCAATAGCATGCTTTAGCACTTAGCTAAGTGTTTGCTAACATGTTTCTAGTATGTTGTTAGCATGTTTAGCACTTGCTGGCACTTTTTTATATGTTATCAGGAGTCCACAACAGTGTTTAACATGTCACTTCCTGTTGCCAGCAGGTGGCGCTATGACTGTAACTGAATATGAGCATGGTCATGTGTTCAGGACAGAACGCTTATCAAAAGTGTGAAGTTTGGCGCAGATTGGACATTGCCTTCTTGAGTAACAACAACATCCTGTTTCATTGAATTAGCATGCTTTAGCACTTAGCTAAGTATTGCTAGCATGTTTTAACATGTTTCTAGCATTTTTAGAAGTCAATGGCATTTTTAACATGTTGCTAGAACGGCATCAACGTGTTAAACATGACACTTCCTGTTACCAGTAGGTGGCGCTATTACTATAACTGAATATTCTCATGTAGATGTGTTCAGGCCATGACTCTTATCAAACGTGTGAAGTTTGGGGCAGATTGGACATTCCGTGCCTGAGTTACAGCAAATTCCTATTTAATTGCAGTAATAGCATGCTTTAGCACTTAGCTAAGTGTTTGCTAGCATGTTTTAGCATGTTTCTAGTATGTTGTTAGCATGTTTAGCACTTGCTGGCACTTTTTTATATGTTATCAGGAGTCCACAAGAGTGTTAAACATGTCACTTCCTGTTGCCAGCAGGTGGCGCTATGACTGTAACTGAATATGAGCATGGTCATGTGTTCAGGACAGAACGCTTATCAAAAGTGTGAAGTTTGGGGCAGATTGGACATTCCATGCCTGAGTTACAGCAACTTCCTGTTTCATGGCGAAACATCAAAATTTGTCAGGCCGCCGAGGGCCCGCCCTTCGACGAAAACTCAAGATCTTCGCAATTTAACGTCGCAAAGGCCTTAAGATTACACTCACCAAATTTGAAGATGATCAGATTAAAACTGTAGGAGGAGTTCGTTAAAGTACGAGGCCTGAAAATGGCAAAAAGTGCACAAAAATCAGAGAGGAAGTTGAAAATGGCTGACTTCCTGTTGTGTTTAGAGCTATGCTCCAAGAGACTTTTTTGTAGGTATTAGGTCATTACACATATGTACCGAATTTCGTACACGTACGTGGAACACAGCGGGAGGCGCACTCTGTTGAACTTTTATAGGTGGCGCTATCGAGCCATTTTGCCCCGCCCAATTCTGAAACCTATATCAGATGTAAATTTTCGCCAGTTCTGACGCGTGTGCAAAGTTTCGTGAGTTTTCGAGCATGTTTAGGCCCTCAAAAATGCAATTAAATGCGGAGAAGAATAATAATAATAATAATTAAAGCTGCAAGCAGCGATGAAAAGGGCCCTCGCACCCCTGCCACCGCCACCCGGCACCTTTAGGAAAGGCCTTAAGATTACACTCACCAAATTTGAAGAGGATCAGATCAAAACTGTAGGAGGAGTTTGTTAAAGTACAACATCAGGAAATGGCAAAAACTGCCCAAAATCTGACAGGAAGTTCAAAATAACTGACTTCCTGTTGTGTTTAGGGCTATGCTCCAAGAGACTTTTTTGTAGGTATTGGGTCCTTACATGTGTGTACCAAATTTCATACCTGTACGTGAAACGTCGAGCCGGGGTAAAATGTAGGGGCAATAAGTAAGCCATTTTGCCCCATCCAATTTTTAAAACCACATCACACGTAAATTGTCACCACTTCTGAAGCGTGTGCAAAGTTTCATGATTTTTCGAGCACGTTTTGTATTTGCCACACTTCCTGCTACCAGCAGGTGGCGCTATTGCTATAATCATAATGAGCATTGGCATGTGTTCAGGACAGGACTCTTATCAAACATGTGAAGTTTGGGGCAGATTGAAAATTGTATGCCTGAGTTACTGCAGGCTGTCTGTGGTTGCCTAGCAACATCAGAACTGCAAGCAACATTAATATTGAACTTATCTGATCATGCATATATCACCAAAAGGCCGAAATTGGGTGAACTAGTGCAAAAAATGCCCGTGCAAAATCAGTTTTTGTGTGTGTTTTTAGTAATTGTTGGTTTGGTGTGTGCTCATTGTTACAATTACACAGCAAAAGTTCAGTGATATTTTTATTTGTGCATGGTAAAAAGCACACAGTGAACTCCGAGAAAACGCTATGCTTGAGCAAACAGTTTGTGAATAGGCAACTACAAATGATGCCCGTGAAAGAGACTGTGAACGCATTGAATAGGATATGTTTAGTTGGTGAATAGCATAGGCTACTATTACACAGTAGCGACAACGTTAAGCGCACCAGAATGAAATATAATATTCAGAAGTAAACACTAACAGCATAGCTGACTTACAGATTCAGTTTACATCCACAAATGAATAAGCACCTCGATTCAGGGAGCAGTGCAAAGTGCCCGTGCAAAATCAGTTTTTGTGAGCTGATCGCCGTCAAAAAAGTTCAGGAGATATTTCTTGCGATGGCAATATGATCAAAAATAACTTTATATTGATTCAATGGATTAATAGCATTTTGAAAAAAAAAAAGTCATGAATTTATTGCATTTTTGGGGAAAAATAATCCGTTTTTATAATAAATCTTAAAAAAATTCAAATCCAGATTTTGATTTTCAATGTTGTTATAACCTAAAGATGCTATGTGAAAGTTTGAAACAGAAAATAGTGGTTTTCACACATTTAGTGGTTATCTCACATTTGAGAGATATGCGAATAACACACAGACAGACAGACGGACGTTTCTGTAATTTATAGATAGATGGATTTATCACGTTCGGGAACCAAACTATAATATTCAGAAGTAAACAGTGTAGCTGACTGAGTGTTTATGTCAGAATGTTTATTTTTAAACCACAACCTTCTTGGGGCTTCTTTGACCGATACAACTCTCTAATGTCAGAATGTTTATTTTTAAACCACAACCTTCTAAAAATGATATATTTAACGATATCTTTTGCATTTCTCATCCAAACAATGTCAAACTTGGCACTGCACTTACTCGTGCCCGTGGCAAGACACCTGTCGAGTTTGAAATTAATCGGACTAACGGTTCGAGAGATATGCGAGGAACAGACACACACACACACAGACAGACAGACAGACAGACGTTCCTGTAATTTATAGATAGATGTTTGTCAGGCCGCCGAGGGCACACCCTTCGACGAAAACTCTAGATCTTCGCAATTTAACGTCACAAAGGCCTTAAGATTACACTCACCAAATTTGAAGAGGATCAGATCAAATCTGTAGGAGGAGTTCGTTAAAGTACAACATCAGGAAATTATGAAAAATGCCCAAAATCTAGGAGGAAGTTCAAAATAGCTCACTTCCTGTTGTGTTTAGGGCTATGCTCCAAGAGACTTTTCTGTAGGTATTGGGTCATTACATGTATGTACCAAATTTCATACCTGTACGTGAAACCAGGAGCCGGGGCAAAATGTGGGGGCAATAATTTACCGAATTTGCCCCCCCCAATTCTGAAAACCATATCACACGTAAATTTTCACCACTTCTGAAGCGTGTGCAAAGTTTCATGAGTTTTCGAGCATGTTTAGGCCCTCTAAAAAGCGATTCACTTTGGAGAAGAAGAAGAAGAAGAAGAAGAATAATAAACGGAGCAAAAACAATAGGGTCCTCTCACCATCGGTGCTCGGGCCCTAATAAACAGAGCAATTCCAAGAGGGTCCTCACACCATCGGTGCTCGGGCCCTAATTAAAGCTGCAAGCAGCGATGAAAGGGCCCTCGCACCCGTGCCATCAACACTCGGTGGCTTTAGGAAGACAGAGCATGGTTGGGAAATGTACATTTAAGGAGGTATATGTAGTAAGAGTATGTCAAAGTCAGTTACAAAATGTTTTGTATAATGGTGATAATAGCATGCTTCATGACTCAGCTAAGTGTTGCTAGCATGTTTAGTCTGTTTCTAGCATGCTTGGTACACAATAATTATGTGGTTAGTACTGCATTACTGTGTTAACCATGTCAGTTTCTGTTGCCAGTAGGTGGCGTTATGACTATAGCTGAATATGAGCATGGATGTGTGTTCAGGACAGAACTCTTATCAAACGTGTGAAGTTTGGTGCAAATTGGAAATTGCCTTCTTGAGTAACAAAAAAGTCATGTTTCATTGAATTAGCATTCTTTAGCACTTAGCTAAGCATTGCTAGCACGTTTTAACATGTTTCTAGCATGTTTAGAACTCAATGGCATTTTTAACATGTTGCTAGAACGGCATCAACGTGTTAAACATGTCACTTCCTGTTGCCAGTAGGTGGCGCTATTACTAAAGATGAACATTCTCATGTAGATGTATTCAGGCCATGACTCTTATCAAAAGTGTGAAGTTTGGGGCAGATTGGACATTCCATGCCTGAGTTACAGCAAATTCCTATTTAATTGCAATAATAGCATGCTTTAGCACTTAGCTAAGAGTTTGCTAGCATGTTTTAGCATGTTTCTAGTATGTTGTTAGCATGTTTAACACTTGCTGGCACTTTTTTATATGTTATTAGGAGTCCATAACAGTGTTAAACATGTCACTTCCTGTTGCCAGCAGGTGGCGCTATGACTGTAACTGAATATAAGCATGGTCATGTGTTCAGGACAGAACGCTTATCAAAAGTGTGAAGTTTGGGGCAGATTGGACATTCCATGCCTGAGTTACAGCAAATTCATATTTAATTGCAGTAATATCATTCTTTAGCACTTAGCTAAGTGTTTGCTAGTACATGCTAGTTTTAGCATGTCTCTAGTATGTTGGTAGGATGTTTAGCACCTACTGGCATTTTTTTATATGTTATTAGGAGTCAAGAACAGTGTTAAACGTCACTTCCTGTTGCCAGCAGGTGGCGCTATGACTATAACTAAATATGAGCATGGACATGTGTTCAAGAGATAACTCTTATCAAACGTGTGAAGTTTGGGGTAGATTGTACATTGCCTTCTTGAGTAACAACAAAGTCCTGTTTCATTGAATTATCATGCTTTAGCACTTAGCTAAGTATTGCTAGCATGTTTTAATATGTTTCTAGCATGTTTAGAACTCAATGGCATTTTTAACATGTTGCTAGAACGGCATCAACGTGTTAAACATGTCACTTCCTGTTGCCAGTAGGTGGCGCTATTACTATAACTGAATTTGAGCATAGACATGTGTTCAGGCCATGATTCTTATCAAACGTGTGATGTTTGGGGCAGATTGGACATTCCATGCCTGGGTTACAGCAAATTCCTATTTAATTGCAGTGATAGCATGCTTTAGCACTTAGCTAAGTGTTTGCTAGCATGTTTCTAGTATGTTACTAACCTGTTTAGCACTTGCTGGCTCTTTTTTATATGTTATTAGGAGACCACAACAGTGTTAAACATGTCACTTCCTGTTGACAGCAGGTGGCGCTATTACTATAACTGAATATTCTCATGTAGATGTGTTCAGGCCATGACTCTTATCAAACGTGTGAAGTTTGAGGCAGATTGGACATTCCTTGCCTGTGTTACAGCAAATTCCTATTTAATTGCAGCAATAGCATGCTTTAGCACTTAGCTAAGTGTTTGCTAGCATGTTTTAGCATTTTTCTAGTATGTTGTTAGCATGTTTAGCACTTGCTGGCACTTTTTTTATATGTTTTTATGTCCACAACAGTGTTTAACATGTCACTTCCTGTTGCCAGCAGGTGGCACTATGACTGTAACTGAATATGAGCATGGTCATGTGTTCAGGACAGAACGTTTATTAAAAGTGTGAAGTTTGGCGCAGATTGGACATTGCCTTCTTGAGTAACAACAACATCCTGTTTCATTGAATTAGCATTCTTTAGCACTTAGCTAAGTATTACTAGCATGTTTTAAAATGTTTCTAGCATGTTTAGAACTCAATGGCATTTTTAACATGTTGCTAGAACGGCATCAACGTGTTAAACATGTCACTTCCTGTTGCCAGTAGGTGGCGCTATTACTATAACTGAATTTGAGCATAGACATGTGTTCAGGCCATGATTCTTATCAAACATGTGAAGTTTGGGGCAGATTGGACATTCCATGCCTGGGTTACAGCAAATTCCTATTTAATTGCAGTGATAGCATGCTTTAGCACTTAGCTAAGTGTTTGCTATTATGTTTCTAGTATGTTGCTAACCTGTTTAGCACTTGCTGACTCTTTTTTATATGTTATTAGGAGACCACAACAGCGTTAAACATGTCACTTCCTGTTGACAGCAGGTGGCGCTATTACTATAACTGAATATTCTCATGTAGATGTGTTCAGGCCATGACTTATCAAATGTGTGAAGTTTGGGGCAGATTGGACATTCCATGCCTGTGTTACAGCAAATTCCTATTTAATTGCAGCAATAGCATGCTTTAGCACTTAGCTAAGTGTTTGCTAGCATGTTTTAGCATGTTTCTAGTATGTTGTTAGCATGTTTAGCACTTGCTGGCACTTTTTTTATATGTTTTTATATGTCCACAACAGTGTTTAACATGTCACTTCCTGTTGCCAGCAGGTGGCACTATGACTGTAACTGAATATGAGCATGGTCATGTGTTCAGGACAGAACGTTTATTAAAAGTGTGAAGTTTGGTGCAAAGTGTGAAGTTTGGTGCAAATTGGACATTGCCTTTTTGAGTAACAACAACATCCTGTTTCATTGAATTAGCATGCTTTAGCACTTAGCTAAGTATTGCTAGCATATTTTAACATGTTTCTAGCATGTTTAGAAGTCAATGGCATTTTTAAAATGTTGCTAGAATGGCATCAACGTGTTAAACATGACACTTCCTGTTACCAGTAGGTGGCGCTATTACTATAACTGAATGTTCTCATGTAGATGTGTTCAGGACAGAACGCTTATCAAAAGTGTGAAGTTTGGGGCAGATTGGACATTCCATGCCTGAGTTACAGCAAATTCCTATTTAATTGCAATAATAGCATGCTTTAGCACTTAGCTAAGAGTTTGCTAGCATGTTTTAGCATGCTTCTAGTATGTTGTTAGCATGTTTAGCACTTGCTGGCACTTTTTTATATGTTATTAGGAGTCCATAACAGTGTTAAACATGTCACTTCCTGTTGCCAGCAGGTGGCGCTATGACTGTAACTGAATATGAGCATGGTCATGTGTTCAGGACGGAACGCTTATCAAAAGTGTGAAGTTTGGGGCAGATTGGACATTCCATGCCTGAGTTACAGCAACTTCCTGTTTCATGGCGAAACATCGAAATTTGTCAGGTCGCCGAGGACCCGCCCTTTGACGAAAACTCAAGATCTTCGCAATTTAACGTCGCAAAGGCCTTAAGATTACACTCACAAAATTTGAAGATGATCAGATTAAAACTGTAGGAGGAGTTCGTTAAAGTACGAGGCCTGAAAATAGCAAAAACTGCACAAAAATCTGAGAGGAAGTTCAAAATGGCTGACTTCCTGTTGTGTTTAGGGCTATACTCCAAGAGACTTTTTTGTAGGTATTAGGTCATTACATGTATGTACCGAATTTCGTGCACGTACGTGGAACGTTGCGGGAGGCGCACTCCGTTGAACTTTTATAGGTGGCGCTATCGAGCCATTTTGCCCCGTCCAATTCTGAAACCTATATCAGATGTAAATTTTCGCCAGTTCTGACGCGTGTGCAAAGTTTCGTGAGTTTTCGAGCATGTTTAGGCCCTCAAAAATGCAATTCAATGCGGAGAAGAATAATAATAATAATAATTAAAGCTGCAAGCAGCGATGAAAGGGCCCTCGCACCCGTGCCATCAACACTCGGTGGCTTTAGGAAGACAGAGCATGGTTGGGAAATGTACATTTAAGGAGGTATATATAGTAAGAGTATGTCAAAGTTAGTAACAAAATGTTTTGTATAATGGTGATAATAGCATGCTTCATGACTCAGCTAAGTGTTGCTAGCATGTTTAGTCTGTTTCTAGCATGCTTAGTACACAATAATTATGTGGTTAGTACTGCATTACTGTGTTAACCATGTCAGTTTCTGTTGCCAGTAGGTGGCGTTATGACTATTGCTGAATATGAGCATGGATGTGTGTTCAGGACAGAACTCTTATCAAACGTGTGAAGTTTGGTGCAAATTGGAAATTGCCTTCTTGAGTAACAAAAAAGTCATGTTTCATTGAATTAGCATTCTTTAGCACTTAGCTAAGCATTGTTAGCATGTTTTAACATGTTTCTAGCATGTTTAGAACTCAATGGCATTTTTAACATGTTGCTAGAACGGCATCAACGTGTTAAACATGTCACTTCCTGTTGCCAGTAGGTGGCGCTATTACTATAAATGAACATTCTCATGTAGATGTATTCAGGCCATGACTCTTATCAAAAGTGTGAAGTTTGGGGCAGATTGGACATTCCATGCCTGAGTTACAGCAAATTCCTATTTAATTGCAATAATAGCATGCTTTAGCACTTAGCTAAGAGTTTGCTAGCATGTTTTAGCATGTTTATAATATGTTGTTAGCATGTTTAAAACTTGCTGGCACTTTTTTATATGTTATTAGGAGTCCATAACAGTGTTAAACATGTCACTTCCTGTTGCCAGCAGGTGGCGCTATGTCTGTAACTGAATATAAGCATGGTCATGTGTTCAGGACAGAACGCTTATCAAAAGTGTGAAGTTTGGGGCAGATTGGACATTCCATGCCTGAGTTACAGCAAATTCATATTTAATTGCAGTAATATCATTCTTTAGCACTTAGCTAAGTGTTTGCTAGTATGTTTTAGCATGTCTCTAGTATGTTGGTAGGATGTTTAGCACCTACTGGCATTTTTTTATATGTTATTAGGAGTCAAGAACAGTGTTAAACATCCCTTCCTGTTGCCAGCAGGTGGCGCTATGACTATAACTAAATATGAGCATGGACATGTGTTCAAGAGATAACTCTTATCAAACGTGTGAAGTTTGGGGTAGATTGTACATTGCCTTCTTGAGTAACAACAAAGTCCTGTTTCATTGAATTAGCATGCTTTAGCACTTAGCTAAGTATTGCTAGCATGTTTTAATATGTTTCTAACATGTTTAGAACTCAATGGCATTTTTAACATGTTGCTAGAATGGCATCAACGTGTTAAACATGACACTTCCTGTTACCAGTAGGTGGCGCTATTACTATAACTGAATTTGAGCATAGACATGTGTTCAGGCCATGATTCTTATCAAACGTGTGAAGTTTGGGGCAGATTGGACATTCCATGCCTGGGTTACAGCAAATTCCTATTTAATTGCAATAATAGCATGCTTTAGCACTTAGCTAAGAGTTTGCTAGCATGTTTTAGCATGCTTCTAGTATGTTGTTAGCATGTTTAGCACTTGCTGGCACTTTTTTATATGTTATTAGGAGTCCATAACAGTGTTAAACATGTCACTTCCTGTTGCCAGCAGGTGGCGCTATGACTGTAACTGAATATGAGCATGGTCATGTGTTCAGGACAGAATGCTTATCAAAAGTGTGAAGTTTGGGGCAGATTGGACATTCCATGCCTGAGTTACAGCAACTTCCTGTTTCATGGCGAAACATCGAAATTTGTCAGGCCGCCGAGGACCCGCCCTTTGACGAAAACTCAAGATCTTCGCAATTTAACGTCGCAAAGGCCTTAAGATTACACTCACCAAATTTGAAGATGATCAGATTAAAACTGTAGGAGGAGTTCGTTAAAGTACGAGGCCTGAAAATGGCAAAAACTGCACAAAAATCTGAGAGGAAGTTCAAAATGGCTGACTTCCTGTTGTGTTTAGGGCTATGCTTCAAGAGACTTTTTTGTAGGTATTAGGTCATTACACGTATGTACCGAATTTCGTGCACGTACGTGGAACGTTGCGGGAGGCGCACTCCGTTGAACTTTTATAGGTGGCGCTATCGAGCCATTTTGCCCCGTCCAATTCTGAAACCTATATCAGATGTAAATTTTCGCCAGTTCTGACGCGTGTGCAAAGTTTCGTGAGTTTTCGAGCATGTTTAGGCCCTCAAAAATGCAATTCAATGCGGAGAAGAATAATAATAATAATAATTAAAGCTGCAAGCAGCGATGAAAGGGCCCTCGCACCCGTGCCATCAACACTCGGTGGCTTTAGGAAGACAGAGCATGGTTGGGAAATGTACATTTAAGGAGGTATATATAGTAAGAGTATGTCAAAGTTAGTAACAAAATGTTTTGTATAATGGTGATAATAGCATGCTTCATGACTCAGCTAAGTGTTGCTAGCATGTTTAGTCTGTTTCTAGCATGCTTAGTACACAATAATTATGTGGTTAGTACTGCATTACTGTGTTAACCATGTCAGTTTCTGTTGCCAGTAGGTGGCGTTATGACTATTGCTGAATATGAGCATGGATGTGTGTTCAGGACAGAACTCTTATCAAACGTGTGAAGTTTGGTGCAAATTGGAAATTGCCTTCTTGAGTAACAAAAAAGTCATGTTTCATTGAATTAGCATTCTTTAGCACTTAGCTAAGCATTGTTAGCATGTTTTAACATGTTTCTAGCATGTTTAGAACTCAATGGCATTTTTAACATGTTGCTAGAACGGCATCAACGTGTTAAACATGTCACTTCCTGTTGCCAGTAGGTGGCGCTATTACTATAAATGAACATTCTCATGTAGATGTATTCAGGCCATGACTCTTATCAAAAGTGTGAAGTTTGGGGCAGATTGGACATTCCATGCCTGAGTTACAGCAAATTCCTATTTAATTGCAATAATAGCATGCTTTAGCACTTAGCTAAGAGTTTGCTAGCATGTTTTAGCATGTTTATAATATGTTGTTAGCATGTTTAAAACTTGCTGGCACTTTTTTATATGTTATTAGGAGTCCATAACAGTGTTAAACATGTCACTTCCTGTTGCCAGCAGGTGGCGCTATGTCTGTAACTGAATATAAGCATGGTCATGTGTTCAGGACAGAACGCTTATCAAAAGTGTGAAGTTTGGGGCAGATTGGACATTCCATGCCTGAGTTACAGCAAATTCATATTTAATTGCAGTAATATCATTCTTTAGCACTTAGCTAAGTGTTTGCTAGTATGTTTTAGCATGTCTCTAGTATGTTGGTAGGATGTTTAGCACCTACTGGCATTTTTTTATATGTTATTAGGAGTCAAGAACAGTGTTAAACATCCCTTCCTGTTGCCAGCAGGTGGCGCTATGACTATAACTAAATATGAGCATGGACATGTGTTCAAGAGATAACTCTTATCAAACGTGTGAAGTTTGGGGTAGATTGTACATTGCCTTCTTGAGTAACAACAAAGTCCTGTTTCATTGAATTAGCATGCTTTAGCACTTAGCTAAGTATTGCTAGCATGTTTTAATATGTTTCTAACATGTTTAGAACTCAATGGCATTTTTAACATGTTGCTAGAATGGCATCAACGTGTTAAACATGACACTTCCTGTTACCAGTAGGTGGCGCTATTACTATAACTGAATTTGAGCATAGACATGTGTTCAGGCCATGATTCTTATCAAACGTGTGAAGTTTGGGGCAGATTGGACATTCCATGCCTGGGTTACAGCAAATTCCTATTTAATTGCAATAATAGCATGCTTTAGCACTTAGCTAAGAGTTTGCTAGCATGTTTTAGCATGCTTCTAGTATGTTGTTAGCATGTTTAGCACTTGCTGGCACTTTTTTATATGTTATTAGGAGTCCATAACAGTGTTAAACATGTCACTTCCTGTTGCCAGCAGGTGGCGCTATGACTGTAACTGAATATGAGCATGGTCATGTGTTCAGGACAGAATGCTTATCAAAAGTGTGAAGTTTGGGGCAGATTGGACATTCCATGCCTGAGTTACAGCAACTTCCTGTTTCATGGCGAAACATCGAAATTTGTCAGGCCGCCGAGGACCCGCCCTTTGACGAAAACTCAAGATCTTCGCAATTTAACGTCGCAAAGGCCTTAAGATTACACTCACCAAATTTGAAGATGATCAGATTAAAACTGTAGGAGGAGTTCGTTAAAGTACGAGGCCTGAAAATGGCAAAAACTGCACAAAAATCTGAGAGGAAGTTCAAAATGGCTGACTTCCTGTTGTGTTTAGGGCTATGCTTCAAGAGACTTTTTTGTAGGTATTAGGTCATTACACGTATGTACCGAATTTCGTGCACGTACGTGGAACGTTGCGGGAGGCGCACTCCGTTGAACTTTTATAGGTGGCGCTATCGAGCCATTTTGCCCCGTCCAATTCTTAAACCTATATCAGATGTAAATTTTCGCCAGTTCTGACGCGTGTGCAAAGTTTCGTGAGTTTTCGAGCATGTTTAGGCCCTCAAAAATGCAATTCAATGCGGAGAAGAAGAAGAAGAAGAATAATAATAATAATAATAATTAAAGCTGCAAGCAGCGATGAAAGGGCCCTCGCACCCGTGCCATCAACACTCGGTGGCTTTAGGAAGACAGAGCATGGTTGGGAAATGTACATTTAAGGAGGTATATATAGTAAGAGTATGTCAAAGTCAGTTACAAAATGTTTTGTATAATGGTGATAATAGCATGCTTCATGACTCAGCTAAGTGTTGCTAGCATGTTTAGTGTGTTTCTAGCATGCTTAGTACACAATAATTATGTGGTTAGTACTGCATTACTGTGTTAACCATGTCAGTTTCTGTTGCCAGTAGGTGGCGTTATGACTATAACTGAATATGAGCTTGGATGTGTGTTCAGGACAGAACTCTTATCAAACGTGTGAAGTTTGGTGCAAATTGGACATTGCCTTCTTGAGTAACAACAAAGTCATGTTTCATTGAATTAGCATGCTTTAGCACTTAGCTAAGCATTGTTAGCATGTTTTAACATGTTTCTAGCATGTTTAGAACTCAATGGCATTTTTAACATGTTGCTAGAACGGCATCAACGTGTTAAACATGTCACTTCCTGTTGCCAGTTGGTGGCGCTATTACTATAATTGAACATTCTCATGTAGATGTGTTCAGGCCATGACTCTTATCAAAAGTGTGAAGTTTGGGGCAGATTGGACATTCCATGCCTGAGTTACAGCAAATTCCTATTTAATTGCAATAATAGCATGCTTTAGCACTTGGCTAAGAGTTTGCTAGCATGTTTTAGCATGTTTCTAGTATGTTGTTAGCATGTTTAAAACTTGCTGGCACTTTTTTATATGTTATTAGGAGTCCATAACAGTGTTAAACATGTCACTTCCTGTTGCCAGCAGGTGGCGCTATGACTGTAACTGAATATAAGCATGGTCATGTGTTCAGGACAGAACGCTTATCAAAAGTGTGAAGTTTGGGGCAGATTGGACATTCCATGCCTGAGTTACAGCAAATTCATATTTAATTGCAGTAATATCATTCTTTAGCACTTAGCTAAGTGTTTGCTAGTATGTTTTAGCATGTCTATAGTATGTTGGTCGGATGTTTAGCACCTACTGGCATTTTTTTATATGTTATTAGGAGTCAAGAACAGTGTTAAACGTCACTTCCTGTTGCCAGCAGGTGGCGCTATGACTATAACTAAATATGAGCATGGACATGTGTTCAAGAGATAACTCTTATCAAACGTGTGACGTTTGGGGTAGATTGTACATTGCCTTCTTGAGTAACAACAAAGTCCTGTTTCATTGAATTAGCATGCTTTAGCACTTAGCTAAGTATTGCTAGTATGTTTTAACATGTTTCTAGCATGTTTAGAAGTCAATGGCTTTTTTAACATGTTGCTAGAATGGCATCAACGTGTTAAACATGACACTTCCTGTTACCAGTAGGTGGCGCTATTACTATAACTGAATATTCTCATGTAGATATGTTCAGGACAGAACGCTTATCAAAAGTGTGAAGTTTGGGGCAGATTGGACATTCCATGCCTGAGTTACAGCAAATTCCTATTTAATTGCAATAATAGCATGCTTTAGCACTTAGCTAAGAGTTTGCTAGCATGTTTTAGCATGCTTCTAGTATGTTGTTAGCATGTTTAGCACTTGCTGGCACTTTTTTATATGTTATTAGGAGTCCATAACAGTGTTAAACATGTCACTTCCTGTTGCCAGCAGGTGGCGCTATGACTATAACTGAATATGAGCATGGTCATGTGTTCAGGACAGAACGTTTATTAAAAGTGTGAAGTTTGGCGCAGATTGGACATTGCCTTCTTGAGTAACAACAACATCCTGTTTCATTGAATTAGCATGCTTTAGCACTTAGCTAAGTATTGCTAGTATGTTTTAACATGTTTCTAGCATGTTTAGAAGTCAATGGCATTTTTAACATGTTGCTAGAATGGCATCAACGTGTTAAACATGACACTTCCTGTTACCAGTAGGTGGCGCTATTACTATAACTGAATATTCTCATGTAGATGTGTTCAGGACAGAACGCTTATCAAAAGTGTGAAGTTTGGGGCAGATTGGACATTCCATGCCTGAGTTACAGCAAATTCCTATTTAATTGCAATAATAGCATGCTTTAGCACTTAGCTAAGAGTTTGCTAGCATGTTTTAGCATGCTTCTAGTATGTTGTTAGCATGTTTAGCACTTGCTGGCACTTTTTTATATGTTATTAGGAGTCCATAACAGTGTTAAACATGTCACTTCCTGTTGCCAGCAGGTGGCGCTATGTCTGTAACTGAATATAAGCATGGTCATGTGTTCAGGACAGAACGCTTATCAAAAGTGTGAAGTTTGGGGAAGATTGGACATTCCATGCCTGAGTTACAGCAAATTCATATTTAATTGCAGTAATATCATTCTTTAGCACTTAGCTAAGTGTTTGCTAGTATGTTTTAGCATGTCTCTAGTATGTTGGTAGGATGTTTAGCACCTACTGGCATTTTTTTATATGTTATTAGGAGTCAAGAACAGTGTTAAACATCCCTTCCTGTTGCCAGCAGGTGGCGCTATGACTATAACTAAATATGAGCATGGACATGTGTTCAAGAGATAACTCTTATCAAACGTGTGAAGTTTGGGGTAGATTGTACATTGCCTTCTTGAGTAACAACAAAGTCCTGTTTCATTGAATTAGCATGCTTTAGCACTTAGCTAAGTATTGCTAGCATGTTTTAATATGTTTCTAACATGTTTAGAACTCAATGGCATTTTTAACATGTTGCTAGAATGGCATCAACGTGTTAAACATGACACTTCCTGTTACCAGTAGGTGGCGCTATTACTATAACTGAATTTGAGCATAGACATGTGTTCAGGCCATGATTCTTATCAAACGTGTGAAGTTTGGGGCAGATTGGACATTCCATGCCTGGGTTACAGCAAATTCCTATTTAATTGCAATAATAGCATGCTTTAGCACTTAGCTAAGAGTTTGCTAGCATGTTTTAGCATGCTTCTAGTATGTTGTTAGCATGTTTAGCACTTGCTGGCACTTTTTTATATGTTATTAGGAGTCCATAACAGTGTTAAACATGTCACTTCCTGTTGCCAGCAGGTGGCGCTATGACTGTAACTGAATATGAGCATGGTCATGTGTTCAGGACAGAATGCTTATCAAAAGTGTGAAGTTTGGGGCAGATTGGACATTCCATGCCTGAGTTACAGCAACTTCCTGTTTCATGGCGAAACATCGAAATTTGTCAGGCCGCCGAGGACCCGCCCTTTGACGAAAACTCAAGATCTTCGCAATTTAACGTCGCAAAGGCCTTAAGATTACACTCACCAAATTTGAAGATGATCAGATTAAAACTGTAGGAGGAGTTCGTTAAAGTACGAGGCCTGAAAATGGCAAAAACTGCACAAAAATCTGAGAGGAAGTTCAAAATGGCTGACTTCCTGTTGGGTTTAGGGCTATGCTCCAAGAGACTTTTTTGTAGGTATTAGGTCATTACACGTATGTACCGAATTTCGTGCACGTACGTGGAACGTTGCGGGAGGCGCACTCCGTTGAACTTTTATAGGTGGCGCTATCGAGCCGTTTTGCCCCGTCCAATTCTGAAACCTATATCAGATGTAAATTTTCGCCAGTTCTGACGCATGTGCAAAGTTTCGTGAGTTTTCGCGCATGTTTAGGCCCTCAAAAATGCAATTCAATGCGGAGAAGAATAATAATAATAATAATAATAATTAAAGCTGCAAGCAGCGATGAAAGGGCCCTCGCACCCGTGCCATCAACACTCGGTGGCTTTAGGAAGACAGAGCATGGTTGGGAAATGTACATTTAAGGAGGTATATATAGTAAGAGTATGTCAAAGTCAGTTACAAAATGTTTTGTATAATGGTGATAATAGCATGCTTCATGACTCAGCTAAGTGTTGCTAGCATGTTTAGTCTGTTTCTAGCATGCTTAGTACACAATAATTATGTGGTTAGTACTGCATTACTGTGTTAACCATGTCAGTTTCTGTTGCCAGTAGGTGGCGTTATGACTATAACTGAATATGAGCTTGGATGTGTGTTCAGGACAGAACTCTTATCAAACGTGTGAAGTTTGGTGCAAATTGGACATTGCCTTCTTGAGTAACAACAAAGTCATGTTTCATTGAATTAGCATGCTTTAGCACTTAGCTAAGCATTGTTAGCATGTTTTAACATGTTTCTAGCATGTTTAGAACTCAATGGCATTTTTAACATGTTGCTAGAACGGCATCAACGTGTTAAACATGTCACTTCCTGTTGCCAGTTGGTGGCGCTATTACTATAATTGAACATTCTCATGTAGATGTGTTCAGGCCATGACTCTTATCAAAAGTGTAAAGTTTGGGGCAGATTGGACATTCCATGCCTGAGTTACAGCAAATTCCTATTTAATTGCAATAATAGCATGCTTTAGCACTTGGCTAAGAGTTTGCTAGCATGTTTTAGCATGTTTCTAGTATGTTGTTAGCATGTTTAACACTTGCTGGCACTTTTTTATATGTTATTAGGAGTCCATAACAGTGTTAAACATGTCACTTCCTGTTGCCAGCAGGTGGCGCTATGACTGTAACTGAATATAAGCATGGTCATGTGTTCAGGACAGAACGCTTATCAAAAGTGTGAAGTTTGGGGCAGATTGGACATTCCATGCCTGAGTTACAGCAAATTCATATTTAATTGCAGTAATATCATTCTTTAGCACTTAGCTAAGTGTTTGCTAGTATGTTTTAGCATGTCTATAGTATGTTGGTAGGATGTTTAGCACCTACTGGCATTTTTTTATATGTTATTAGGAGTCAAGAACAGTGTTAAACGTCACTTCCTGTTGCCAGCAGGTGGCGCTATGACTATAACTAAATATGAGCATGGACATGTGTTCAAGAGATAACTCTTATCAAACGTGTGACGTTTGGGGTAGATTGTACATTGCCTTCTTGAGTAACAACAAAGTCCTGTTTCATTGAATTAGCATGCTTTAGCACTTAGCTAAGTATTGCTAGTATGTTTTAACATGTTTCTAGCATGTTTAGAAGTCAATGGCATTTTTAACATGTTGCTAGAATGGCATCAACGTGTTAAACATGACACTTCCTGTTACCAGTAGGTGGCGCTATTACTATAACTGAATATTGTCATGTAGATATGTTCAGGACAGAACGCTTATCAAAAGTGTGAAGTTTGGGGCAGATTGGACATTCCATGCCTGAGTTACAGCAAATTCCTATTTAATTGCAATAATAGCATGCTTTAGCACTTAGCTAAGAGTTTGCTAGCATGTTTTAGCATGCTTCTAGTATGTTGTTAGCATGTTTAGCACTTGCTGGCACTTTTTTATATGTTATTAGGAGTCCATAACAGTGTTAAACATGTCACTTCCTGTTGCCAGCAGGTGGCGCTATGACTATAACTGAATATGAGCATGGTCATGTGTTCAGGACAGAACGTTTATTAAAAGTGTGAAGTTTGGCGCAGATTGGACATTGCCTTCTTGAGTAACAACAACATCCTGTTTCATTGAATTAGCATGCTTTAGCACTTAGCTAAGTATTGCTAGTATGTTTTAACATGTTTCTAGCATGTTTAGAAGTCAATGGCATTTTTGACATGTTGCTAGAATGGCATCAACGTGTTAAACATGACACTTCCTGTTACCAGTAGGTGGCGCTATTACTATAACTGAATATTCTCATGTAGATATGTTCAGGACAGAACGCTTATCAAAAGTGTGAAGTTTGGGGCAGATTGTACATTCCATGCCTGAGTTACAGCAAATTCCTATTTAATTGCAATAATAGCATGCTTTAGCACTTAGCTAAGAGTTTGCTAGCATGTTTTAGCATGCTTCTAGTATGTTGTTAGCATGTTTAGCACTTGCTGGCACTTTTTTATATGTTATTAGGAGTCCATAACAGTGTTAAACATGTCACTTCCTGTTGCCAGCAGGTGGCGCTATGACTATAACTGAATATGAGCATGGTCATGTGTTCAGGACAGAACTCTTATCAAACGTATGAAGTTTGGGGCAGATTGGACATTCCATGCCTGAGTTACAGCAACTTCCTGTTTCATGGCGAAACATCAAAATTTGTCAGGCCGCCGAGGACCCGCCCTTCGACGAAAACTCAAGATCTTCGCAATTTAACGTCGCAAAGGCCTTAAGATTACACTCACCAAATTTGAAGATGATCAGATTAAAACTGTAGGAGGAGTTCGTTAAAGTATGAGGCCTGAAAATGTCAAAAACTGCACAAAAATCTGGGAGGAAGTTCAAAATGGCTGACTTCCTGTTGGGTTTAGGGCTATGCTCCAAGAGACTTTTTTGTAGGTATTAGGTCATTACATGTATGTACCGAATTTCGTGCACGTACGTGGAACGTTGCGGGAGGCGCACTCCGTTGAACTTTTATAGGTGGCGCTATCGAGCCGTTTTGCCCCGTCCAATTCTGAAACCTATATCAGATGTAAATTTTCGCCAGTTCTGACGCGTGTGCAAAGTTTCGTGAGTTTTCGCGCATGTTTAGGCCCTCAAAAATGCAATTCAATGCGGAGAAGAAGAATAATAATAATAATTAAAGCTGCAAGCAGCGATGAAAGGGCCCTCGCACCCGTGCCATCAACACTCGGTGGCTTTAGGAAGACAGAGCATGGTTGGGAAATGTACATTTAAGGAGGTATATATAGTAAGAGTATGTCAAAGTCAGTTACAAAATGTTTTGTATAATGGTGATAATAGCATGCTTCATGACTCAGCTAAGTGTTGCTAGCATGTTTAGTGTGTTTCTAGCATGCTTAGTACACAATAATTATGTGGTTAGTACTGCATTACTGTGTTAACCATGTCAGTTTCTGTTGCCAGTAGGTGGCGTTATGACTATAACTGAATATGAGCTTGGATGTGTGTTCAGGACAGAACTCTTATCAAACGTGTGAAGTTTGGTGCAAATTGGACATTGCCTTCTTGAGTAACAACAAAGTCATGTTTCATTGAATTAGCATGCTTTAGCACTTAGCTAAGCATTGTTAGCATGTTTTAACATGTTTCTAGCATGTTTAGAACTCAATGGCATTTTTAACATGTTGCTAGAACGGCATCAACGTGTTAAACATGTCACTTCCTGTTGCCAGTTGGTGGCGCTATTACTATAATTGAACATTCTCATGTAGATGTGTTCAGGCCATGACTCTTATCAAAAGTGTGAAGTTTGGGGCAGATTGGACATTCCATGCCTGAGTTACAGCAAATTCCTATTTAATTGCAATAATAGCATGCTTTAGCACTTGGCTAAGAGTTTGCTAGCATGTTTTAGCATGTTTCTAGTATGTTGTTAGCATGTTTAACACTTGCTGGCACTTTTTTATATGTTATTAGGAGTCCATAACAGTGTTAAACATGTCACTTCCTGTTGCCAGCAGGTGGCGCTATGACTGTAACTGAATATAAGCATGGTCATGTGTTCAGGACAGAACGCTTATCAAAAGTGTGAAGTTTGGGGCAGATTGGACATTCCATGCCTGAGTTACAGCAAATTCATATTTAATTGCAGTAATATCATTCTTTAGCACTTAGCTAAGTGTTTGCTAGTATGTTTTAGCATGTCTATAGTATGTTGGTAGGATGTTTAGCACCTACTGGCATTTTTTTATATGTTATTAGGAGTCAAGAACAGTGTTAAACGTCACTTCCTGTTGCCAGCAGGTGGCGCTATGACTATAACTAAATATGAGCATGGACATGTGTTCAAGAGATAACTCTTATCAAACGTGTGACGTTTGGGGTAGATTGTACATTGCCTTCTTGAGTAACAACAAAGTCCTGTTTCATTGAATTAACATGCTTTAGCACTTAGCTAAGTATTGCTAGTATGTTTTAACATGTTTCTAGCATGTTTAGAAGTCAATGGCATTTTTAACATGTTGCTAGAATGGCATCAACGTGTTAAACATGACACTTCCTGTTACCAGTAGGTGGCGCTATTACTATAACTGAATATTCTCATGTAGATGTGTTCAGGACAGAACGCTTATCAAAAGTGTGAAGTTTGGGGCAGATTGGACATTCCATGCCTGAGTTACAGCAAATTCCTATTTAATTGCAATAATAGCATGCTTTAGCACTTAGCTAAGAGTTTGCTAGCATGTTTTAGCATGCTTCTAGTATGTTGTTAGCATGTTTAGCACTTGCTGGCACTTTTTTATATGTTATTAGGAGTCCATAACAGTGTTAAACATGTCACTTCCTGTTGCCAGCAGGTGGCGCTATGACTGTAACTGAATATGAGCATGGTCATGTGTTCAGGACAGAACGTTTATTAAAAGTGTGAAGTTTGGCGCAGATTGGACATTGCCTTCTTGAGTAACAACAACATCCTGTTTCATTGAATTAGCATGCTTTAGCACTTAGCTAAGTATTGCTAGTATGTTTTAACATGTTTCTAGCATGTTTAGAAGTCAATGGCATTTTTAACATGTTGCTAGAATGGCATCAACGTGTTAAACATGACACTTCCTGTTACCAGTAGGTGGCGCTATTACTATAACTGAATATTCTCATGTAGATATGTTCAGGACAGAACGCTTATCAAAAGTGTGAAGTTTGGGGCAGATTGGACATTCCATGCCTGAGTTACAGCAAATTCCTATTTAATTGCAATAATAGCATGCTTTAGCACTTAGCTAAGAGTTTGCTAGCATGTTTTAGCATGCTTCTAGTATGTTGTTAGCATGTTTAGCACTTGCTGGCACTTTTTTATATGTTATTAGGAGTCCATAACAGTGTTAAACATGTCACTTCCTGTTGCCAGCAGGTGGCGCTATGACTATAACTGAATATGAGCATGGTCATGTGTTCAGGACAGAACTCTTATCAAACGTGTGAAGTTTGGGGCAGATTGGACATTCCATGCCTGAGTTACAGCAACTTCCTGTTTCATGGCGAAACATCAAAATTTGTCAGGCCGCCGAGGACCCGCCCTTCGACGAAAACTCAAGATCTTCGCAATTTAACGTCGCAAAGGCCTTAAGATTACACTCACCAAATTTGAAGATGATCAGATTAAAACTGTAGGAGGAGTTCGTTAAAGTATGAGGCCTGAAAATGTCAAAAACTGCACAAAAATCTGGGAGGAAGTTCAAAATGGCTGACTTCCTGTTGGGTTTAGGGCTATGCTCCAAGAGACTTTTTTGTAGGTATTAGGTCATTACATGTATGTACCGAATTTCGTGCAGGTACGTGGAACGTTGCGGGAGGCGCACTCCGTTGAACTTTTATAGGTGGCGCTATCGAGCCGTTTTGCCCCGTCCAATTCTGAAACCTATATCAGATGTAAATTTTCGCCAGTTCTGACGCGTGTGCAAAGTTTCGTGAGTTTTCGCGCATGTTTAGGCCCTCAAAAATGCAATTCAATGCGGAGAAGAAGAATAATAATAATAATAATAATAATAATAAACAGAGCAATTCCAAGAGGGTCCTCACACCATCGGTGCTCGGGCCCTAATAATAATAAACAGAGCAATTCCAAGAGGGTCCTCACACCATCGGTGCTCGGGCCCTAATAAACAGAGCAATTCCAAGAGGGTCCTCACACCATCGGTGCTCGGGCCCTAATAATAATAATAATAATAAACAGAGCAATTCCAAGAGGGTCCTCACACCATCGGTGCTCGGGCCCTAATAATAATAAACAGAGCAATTCCAAGAGGGTCCTCACACCATCGGTGCTCGGGCCCTAATAAACAGAGCAATTCCAAGAGGGTCCTCACACCATCGGTGCTCGGGCCCTAATAATAAACAGAGCAATTCCAAGAGGGTCCTCACACCATCGGTGCTCGGGCCCTAATAAATATAGCTGCGAGCAGCGATTACGGGCCCAAGCCGGTGGCACCGCAACCCCGGTGCCTTTAGTTACCTAAAGGCACCGGGGTGGCGGTACCGCCGGCTTTGGCCCTCCATCGCTGCTCGCAGCTATATTTATATATATATATATATACACACACATACATATATATGTGTGTATGTATATATATATATATTATTGTTCAAAAGTTTGGGGTCAGTAAGATTTTTAATGTTTTTAGGAGAAGTCTCTTCTGCTCACCAAGGCTGCATTTATTGATTAAAAATACAAACAAAAACAGTAATATTGTGAAATATTATTCCAATTTAAAACAGCTGTTTTCAATTTTTAAATATTTTACATAGTAATTCATTTCTGTGATCAAAGTTGAGTTTTCAGCATCATTACTCCAGTCTTCAGTGTCACATGATCCTTCAGAAATCATACTAATATGATGATTGATGCTCAATAAATATTCATTATTATTTTCAATGTTGAAAACAGTTGTGTACAGATTTTATTTTTTTTTTCAAAATGCTTCCTGTTGGGCTGGTGTAAAACTTAGAGCACGAAAGTTGTTCGGCCCGATGAGATCTATATGTGTACTGAGTTTCATATTATTACATGCAAGCGTGTTTGATTTATGGACCAATTTTTGGTCAAAAAAAAATCTATTTTTTTGATTAAAAATACAAACAAAAACAGTAATATTGTGAAATATTATTCCAATTTAAAACAGCTGTTTTCTATTTTAAAATATTTTACACTGTAATTAATTTATGTGATCAAAGTTGAGTTTTCAGCATCATTACTCCCGTCTTCAGTGTCACATGATCCTTCAGAAATCATTCTAATATGATGATTGATGGTCAATAAATATTATTATTTTCAATGTTGAAAACAGTTGTGTACAGATTTTTTTTCAAAATGCGCTGATGAATGTAAAGTTCAAAAGAACAGCATTTATTTAAAATATAATTTGTTTTAACATTATAAATGTCTGTACTGTAACTTTTGATCAGTTTAACTCCTTCTCGATGAATAAAAGTATTGATTTATTTGATTTCTTTCACCCAAAAATAAAATTAAAATTATTACTGACCCCAAACTTTTGAACGGTAGTGTTTAATGTTACAAAAGCTTTAGAATTCAGATAAATGCTGTTCTTTGGAACTTTCTATTGATCAAAGACTGTACACAACTGTTTTCGACATTTAAAATAATCATGAATGTTTCTTGAGCATCAATCATCATATTAGAATAATTTCTGAAGGATCATGTGACAGTGACGACTGGAGTAATGATGCTGAAAACTCAGCTTTGATCACAGGAATAAATAACAGTTTAAAATATATTAAAATAGAAAGCAGATGTTTTAAATTGGAATACTATTTTACAATATTACTGTTTTTGTTTGTATTTTTAATCAAATAAATGCAGCCTTGGTGAGCAGAAGAAACTTTGCTTAAAAACATTAAAAATCTTACTGACCCCAAACTTTTGAACAGTATTATATAAAAATGTAAGGGACAAGACACAGACAATTTTACTTGCCTGACCTGATTAAAACAATGAAAAAACTTAAATGAAAAAATAACTTCTGAATCACTAAAACGACTGAATTAATGTGATTTTATGATAGAGTCAAAATATTCTACAACAAATTCTTTAAATTCAACGATGTTGAGAACGGAACAAGGATAAAAAAAGAACTATAAACAAGCTGAAACTAAATAAAATAAAAATTAAAACGAAATTAAGCAGTGTTGGGCTCACACAACTCTCTCATTAGAATCAAAATGTTTCAACATTTGCGATGAATTTGGATGCTAAACTATCCTTTATCATAGGCTTTGTACTTCACTCACTTTCCAATATCGACGGAAAAAATCATCCTATTCCAATAGAGTCTGGCTGCAGACTTGCACTTGCACTCTCAGACTAGGGCTGCGTTCGAAACCGCATACTTCCCTACTATTTAGTATGGGAAAAAGAGTAGGCGAGCGAAAAAGAATGTACGAATCCAAAAGAGTAGGCGAGAATTACCTGGGTGACGTACTAATTATCGCGAGATTCGGACTTAAGTGCGTTCGAATATGCCTACTTTCCTACTATATAGTAGGCGAAAACAGTATGTGAAGGAAGCAGTACGTTCGAAACATCAGTATTCATGAAAGAGTAGGCGAGAAGTTCCCGGATGGCTTACTGCTTCCGGACAGATTTTTGAGTGCTCGACCGATGGATACTCTTCTATCCCAGGAGGCCACGCGAGAGGATACGTCATAACAAAAGAAGAAGAAGGATAGGTCATACTCGAACGTGACGGAAAGGATGACGGACGAGACTGTTTTCAAATGTGAGTATTACAAATCAAATGATCGCATGTGTTGAACTAACTTACTGTACAGTTGAATTGTTGAAGGTATAAAGACGCTATATATTTGTGATTTTGCTGTAAATCACATTTTATTATGTATAGCTAACAGAGAAGCTCCAGTAAGGACACATACGTCTCCAAAGTGGATTTGCATACATTTTTAACCGTATATATCTTAAATAAAATTACTAAATGTCTATTATCTGGCAAGAAACTCTTCTATAAGAATTGCAGATTACTACGTCTAATAGATATGAAATGGCATCTGAGTGTATGTGTGCTATTATGTAGGACAAATCTATAAAGTAACTAAACATAAGTTATCTATTTTATTTGTCCATTAGTACTGTTGATAAATTAAGGAACATTTATGTAGGATAAAAAGTTAAAACAACCTCAACATGTAAATGTAGTGTTGAGCTCATAAATCACAGAGGTAACGTGAGTCTGGTCTGGATGTTACAGGGACAGATGAACAGATGTGTGTTTATCCGGTGGAGAGTGGCTCATGAAGCTGAATGCTGCCATCAAAGGCTTTGTGACATTACAGAATGAATAACAACAACTATTTAAATATTAAGTTGTAGTTTATCTTAATTATTGTAATTTCAAACAGAGCTATTACAGCACTTTTCTGATTCTTGATTTCTGTGCATTTGCTGCACAGCTTTTGTGGTGGAGCAGGACCTGCAAGAAAAGATGATGGCGGCATTTGTGAAAAAAAGCGTTTTTGTCTTCTAAATAATACTGAAATCAAATGACATTGTGCTGTTAAAATTACTGCTTTTGTGTATTTTGTAGGATCTGAAATGTCAGCAGACTGGTGTGAGCACTGAGGATGAAGAGCCCAGAGCTAAATCCTGGAGATGGTGCCATGGATGAGACCCTCCATCACTCCACCTGCCCTTATGAGACCCACCATCACTCCACCTGCCCTTATTGCCTCAGATTGTGAAGCACAACACATCACGCAACAACCTCAGGCACGAAGGACCTCACCTCTGGCGGTCAGCTGATTCATCAGAATAAAGCCGCAGAATGGGAACCGCTGTGTTGAAATGGCAGAAGGATGTGGAGCTCAGCGCCTGTAGCCTACATACATGATTGTAGTTTGAATAAAGCTTTGTTTCATGTGTTGACTTGTATATGCATTTGTTTATTGTGTGATGGTGACTTTGATTCATTCTTTTACTAATTTATTAATATTTCTCATTATTGTCAGTAAATAAAATACAATTAATTAATGCTTTATTTATTGTTTGAATAAAAATGTAGATGTTCACTATATACACATCTAGAGTGTATTCATGCATAGCTATTTCAAATGACATACATTACATTTTGTTTGTTTTATTGAATTATATAATTTACAGTAAAAAGTAATATAATTAATCGATCAGCATTTATCGTTGTTATTATTGTATGTTTTGGGCTGGGATAGCAATGCAATTCATTCTGGGGTAATATTAATTTTTAATAATGATACTTAAATTTTTCGAGTGTAAAATCAACAGTTTTCTCCAAAGGCGAATCTCCCTTTGTGCAGACATTACAAACGCTGAGGAAAACCGTTCTAGGTAGGGCTGTCGAGTTACTGATGTTATGAGGTATATGTATGTATGTATGTATGTATATATATATATATTATATATATATATATATATATATATATATATATATATATATCAATCATGGGTTTGCAAACATATTATGAGATTTTATACACAGGAAAAAACCTATAAGGTTGAATATCAATATATATTTTCTTAAATAATTAATTGTATAATATACATTTAAAAAATGCATTTTCTGTTATTTATAGGCCTGAGGGATGAAACGAGAGTTAAATTTAACAAGAAAAAGAGGAAAACAAAGCAGTAAGCCACTTTTGCTTATGGATGAAAATGTTTGGATATAAAATAAAGAAATTAACAACATATTCAAGAGATGACAATTTTGGGATATCGTAATAAAAATAAATATCGTTAAGGATAAAACGGTGGGTCACATTAGTAGGGTTAAATATAAGAACTTAAATCAACCCTAAATGTACTCACAAAATAAATGGGCAGCAGTTTCTTCAAAAAAGACCACAAAATGAGCAAGTTTAATCAATATCATGATATTTACAGACAGATTAATTAAACGTGTCATTCAAATCTTTTAAGTTGTTGCGCTTGTGATAACGCGTCGTAGGTCACATGATAACGTCAACATGGCAGATGTCCGGTTCTCATTCATACTCAACGAGATCTGGCTATAAAGTAACTACTCTTTTAGCGCTCGTTAAGTAAGTACTTATTGAAATGAAGTACCTACTCATTGAGTATGCGGTTTCGAACGCAGCCTTGCACTCTCAGACACCAGCGCTTCCTCTGCCTGTGACGTCACTCGCAATCGACACAAATTAACCGGAAATATGTTTCCAACTGTAAATATGTTATATTATTTATTTTTTCAGGAAATAAAAAAAAACGGCATATTTTTTTAAGTTATTAAACATTGTATCGTTAAAGTTGGTATTATACCTTATATTGCTATCATATACTGTTGTGTCCCAACATTAACACAACATTTCCCCAAAATCATGTTTAATCGGAGATACTAGATTTATGACTTGGGAGCAGGGAGATACGAGGTTACGCTGTCATTGATAAGAGTGGTACGGACACTGAAGTCGCTGCTGCCGGTGTTCTGACGGAACGACTGGCAGTGTTCATCAAAGTCTGCGGGCGCGTTGAGCCTTTTGACAAGAGAAGGCTTAAAGAGCTATTCAAATCTAATGATTGTGGTTACATACATCTTCCTAAACTCCATTTTAAACGTTTAAGAGATATGAGTGATGCAATACCAAAATACTAGGCTGTCTAGGCGGAAATTAGCCTAATCTGCACGCAAACTTGCCTTCGTGGCTCACGGGCTTCCTTCTGCACCGAAGCATTACAGTTATCGATTTTAACAAAACATGCCTACTCAAATGTATCTAACCTAACTATTTTCACTCGTTATTGTCTAAAAAACATACAGAATTATCCAAAGATAGGCTTACTTAGCGCCAGTAACTTAGGCAGACCTTTTTTCTCCCATAAATTAAAACCTTGCTACTTGGGGTATTTTACATGCACAGTGCCAACTTCCAGTCAGTAAAATAATAATAAAAACAATAATTTAATGCTGGTATCCAAAACATTTAATTCAATTCATTATATTAGATACCTTTTAAAACTTCAATGTACACGTGTAATAAGTAGACATTTAAAATACATCAATAACTGATATCATAGTTTAACACAGATAAAATCAGAGTTAAGTCTTGCTTTACGTGTTGCTCGATGAGGATTTCTTAATCGCTGCGACTTTCAATCCCGAGGAGACAAAATGCCGCGGAGTGAAGAAGAGGTGGAGTTATGAGGATTCTCAGACAGTTGAAGTGTCCAATGGAGTTAAGAGATTTGCTCTCTAACTATTTTCAACACTTTAGATTGGTTAATAATTTGTGAAAATAACAAAACGTGGGGACTGACCAATCGATTTGTGAAAAAATATTAAATTGACAAACTTTGAACATACGAGGTTTCCGCCAGACAGCGACCATATATATATATATATATATATATATGGTATATACTAACAGAAACGATTTTTGAACGACATTGGGAGCTGTTCTCAATCCGACACAAACCACACTATGCGTCGATTGCAAGTGACGTCACTTGCAGAGGAAGCGCTGGTGTCTGAGCGTGCAGGTCTGAGAGTGCAAGTCTGAGAGTGCAAGTGCAGGTCTGCAGCCAGACCCTTCTCTCCTATTCACACGCGCAAAAATGTGCTTGGAAACATCACAGTGGAGCGGTGCTTACCAATTGAATGGTACGAATTGTAGTACTGACTATTTAAACAGAGCATTGTACATTTTATATGTTAGGTTGACTATTTTATTAATATATTTTATTAAGGCTATAATGAACAGGCTACCTGATTTTGAACACAAGAGGGCAGTATAGCACTATGTTTGACTTTATTTATTTATTGTTTAGACTAAACAACCATTCTGGCAGTTTTTAAACTTAAACTTCATTCTTAAATTGAAAAAAATGAATAAAATGAGTTAAGTTCTGATATTTGTATACTTTTATATAGTAATAAATGGTATATAATTACATTTTTAGAATAAATGAGACTTTTAGCATTTCCTTGTTTGACATTACTTTAATCCCTCACCATAGCAAAACCGTTTGAGATATTTATTATCCGTTCACAATTTAGCATCATTAATATATTTTTATCATGTTGAAAAAGTTTGTTGGGAATAAAATAAACCACTTAGATAAAGGTGGCTAAAAATTAAGAGGCTGATTTTGCAAAAAAATCCACATTCAGACCAAAATATCTGACTTCCTGATGGTCAGAGCTGATGACTTTAAATTAGAAAGTTGTCCGGGTCGATGAGATCAATATATGAACTGAGTTTTTTTTACGGTAGTTAAAACTAACCCCCCCACTTTTGTCAAAAGCATGTTGAAAGTGACACACTTCCTGCTGCCAGTTGGTGGCGCTATAAACTTTGACTCACAATAGTTACATCCATCTGATCGGTCTCTTACCACGAACACACTGCTGAAGTTTCAACAAGATCAGTTAATGTATGCAGAAGTTATTCCACTTCGTGATTCTCTTTTCTCGCCATAAATTCGATTCCTCGCCACGGCCAAACCGTTCGAGATATCAAAAATCCGTCCGCAATTTAGCATCCTCAAAATCTTGACTACATGCACACCGAGTTTGGAGGGGACACGGTGAATTTTCTAGGAGGAGTATTTCACATTCCACAGCAAGCGTTTTCCAAACAACCCATAATAGCCGACTTCCTGTTGGGCTGGTGTGAAACTGGACAGAGGGAAAGTTGTTCGGCCTGATGAGATCTATATGTGTTCCGAGTTTCATATTAATTCATGCAAGCGTGTTTGATATATGGACCAAGTTTTGAGACCCCGTTCAAGGGGGCGCTGTTGAGCCCCCCTGCCACACCCATTTCTGAAACTTTTCACATGTATACTGGCTAATAAGTGTTATGTGTCTGTCGAGTTTCATCCAATTTCAAGCATGCTAAGAGTCTCAAACGCATCCGAAAAGAATATTAAAGTTTGATGTGTTGCCACGGCAACAGTGTCTAAGATATCAATAATCCTTTCACCGGTCTACATCTGCCGTGCATTATACACATAAAGTTTGAAGCAAATCGGGTAAAAATAAGAGGGTGACTTCAAAGCATTTTGACTCAGCCAGTTGGTGGCGAACACACTGCTGAAGTTTCATCAAGATCAGTTAATGTATGCTGAAGTTATAACACACTTCCTGTTTCTATTTTCTCGCCATAAATTCGTTTCCTCGCCACGGCCAAACCGTTCGAGATATCAAAAATCCGTCCGCAATTTATTATCCTCAATGTCTTGACTTCATGCACACCAAGCTTGGAGGCGAATGGTTGAATTTCCTAGGAGGAGTACATCAAATTCCACAGCATGCATTTTCCAAACAATGTATAATAACCGACTTCCTGTTGGGCTGGTGTAAAACTTAGAGCACGAAAGTTGTTCGGCCCGATGAGATCTATATGTGTACTGAGTTTCATATTATTACATGCAAGCGTGTTTGATTTATGGACCAAGTTTTCAGACACCATTCCAGGGGGCGCTGTCGAGCCCCCGTGCCACGCCCGGGTACCAGCTTCAGTCCGGCCCTGATGGCCGCAGGTTCTGACGTGTGTGCAAAATTTCAAGAGTTTTTGAGCATGTTAAGGGCCCCAAAAGTGCCCGAAAGGTTGACAAAATAATAATAATAATAAATATAGCTGCGAGCAGCGATTACGGGCCCAAGCCGATGGCACCGCAACCCCGGTGCCTTTACCTAAAGGCACCGGGGTGGCGGTACCGCCGGCTTTGGCCCTTCATCGCTGCTCGCAGCTATATTTATATATATATATATATATATATATATATATACATACACATGGCTATAATGAACAGGCTGCGATGTCAAGATTGCAATGCTGGAATGTGTGTGTGTGTGTGTGTGTGTGTGTGTGTGTGTGTGTGTGTGTGTGTGTGTGTGTGTGTGTGTGTGTGTGTGTGTGTGTGTGTGTGTGTGTGTGTGTGTGTGTGTGTGTGTGTGTGTGTTGCATGTGTGTTCATGTTTTTCTATCCCGGTGGGGACTTCAACCTGAATGCACACAGACTCATGGGGACTCGTGTCACAGTGGGGACCTAAATAGAGGTCCCCATGGGTAAACAAGCTTAGAAATCATACACAATGAGTCTTTTTGGAAATGTAAAAATGCAGAAAGTTTTCTGTAATGGGTAGGTTTAGGGGTAGGGTTAGTGTGAGGAGATAGAATATACAGTTTGTAAAGTATAAAAACCATTAAGTCTATGGAGAGTCCCCACAAAGATAGTAAACCGTGTGTGTGTGTGTGTGTGTGTGTGTGTGTGTGTGTGTGTGTGTGTGTGTGTGTGGCGTGGGCGCGATGGAACAGTGGACACATAAAAACATCCGTCATTATACAGGACGACATTCAAACTGCAAAGTGTTAACTTATATTTGTGTACTGTCGCAATAAGACACAACATTGTGCTTTCGTAAAATAATTTCAAGCAATCCACCCCCCTGAAAGGCGCTAATTTTAAAATTAAACTAAAATGCTCATGGCTGCACGGGCATTCATGGTGCGCATCCACGACAAGGAACGAGCAGAACAAAGTGGACGTTTTTCAGTTTATTCCTACTTCCAAAGGAATTCATTTGAAACCCCCGCTCAACCGCTCACCCTGTGGTCTGTGTGAGTCCTAATGCCCCAGTGTAGTGACGGGGACACTATACTGCCAAAAGAGCACCGTCCTTCGGATTAGACGTTAAACCGAGGTCCTGACTCTCTGTGGTCATTAAAAATTCCAGGATGTCCTTCGAAAAAGAGTAGGGGTGTAACCCCGGCATCCTGGCCAAATTTGCCCCTTGGCCTCTATCCATCATGGCCTCCTAATCATCCCCATGTACTGATATACTGATTGGCTTCATCACTGTCTCCTCTCCACCAGTAAGCTGGTGTGTGGTGGGCGTTCTGGCGCAATATGGCTGCCGTCGCATCATCCAAGTGGATGCTGCACATTGGTGATGGTTGAGGAGATTCCCCCCATCTATGTAAAGCGCTTTGAGGTCTCAGAAAAAGCGCTATATAAATGTAACAAATTATTATTATTATTATCAACCACTATCAATGTCAGTGCGGACGAAAATATTTACTTTCGTTTTTAAGTTTGCGATTCAAAAGCCCCCAGCGGTGTCACACGTCGATTAACCGGTGGTAAAATATTCTCACCGTCACATACCTAGTATATTTTTATGTAAATACAATAGGCCTACCTGATTTTGAACACAAGAAGGCAGTATACCCCTATGAATGACTTGACTTTTATGAGACTAAATAGTACAATTTCTATTTTTAAACTTATAAATAATTATTACATTTAAAAAAAAAAAGAATAAAATGAGTTTGGTTGTGATATTTGTATACTTTTATAGAAATAAATGGTGTATAATTACATTTTTAGAAGATGAGGCTTTTAGTGTTTAATTTTTGTACATTACTTCAGTCCCTCACTATAGCAAAACCATTTGAGATGTTTAATATCCGTTCACAATTTAGCATCTTTAATGTATTTTCATCATTTTTAAAAAGTTTGGTGTGAAAAAAATAAGCCAGTTTGGAAGAGTAGCTAAAAACTCAGAGTCTGAAATATCCCAAAAATCCACATTCAAACCAAAATATCTGACTTTCTTTTGCTCTGAGCTAATGACTGTTAATTAGAAAGTTGTCCGGCTCGGTGAGACCAATATATATACTCATGTTTGTAACTGTTGGTAAAACTAACCCCCCCCACTTTTGTCAAAAGCATGTTGAAAGTGACACACTTCCTGCTGCCAGTTGGTGGCGCTATAACTTTGAATCACAATAGTTACATCCATCTGATCGGCCTCTTATCACAAACACACTGCTGAAGTTTCATCAAGATCAGTTAATGTATGCAGAAGTTATAACACTTCCTGTCTCTCTTTTCTCGCCATAAATTCATTTCCTCGCCACGGCCAAACCGTTCAAGATATCAAAGATCCGTCCGCAATTTAGCATCCTCAATGCCTTGACTTCACGCTGACCGAGTTTGGAGGCGAATCGATGTATTTCCTAGGAGGAGTACATTAAATTCCACAGCAAGCGTTTCCAAACAACCCTAAATAGCCGACTTCCTGTTGGGCTGGCGTAAAACTTAGAGCACGAAAGTTGTTCGGCCCGATGAGATCTATATGTGTACCGAGTTTCAAATTAATTCATGCAAGTGTGTTTGATATATGGACCAAGTTTTAGAACCCCGTTCAAGGGGGCGCTGTCGAGCCCTCCTGCCACGCCCGGCTACCAGATTCAGCCCCGCCCTGATGGCCGCGGGTTCTGACCTGTGTGCAAAGTTTCAAGAGTTTTCGAGCACGTTTAGGGACCCAAAAGCCCCAGAAACCTTGAAAAACAAATGAAAAAGTAAATCTCACTCAACTGACAAATCACCCCCACCCCTCACACACTCAGAGACAGAGAGAGAGAGAGAAAATTCTCCAAAAAATCACATTCAAACCAAAATATCTGACTTTCTGTTGCTTTGAGCTATTAAGTGTAAATTAGAAAGTTGTCCGGCTCGATGAGAACAATATACATACCGATTTTTGTGATTCTAGGAAAAACTAAGGCCCCATTTTTGACTAAAGGTGGCGCTACTGAGCCATTCCACCACGCCCGTTTTTTAAACTTTGCACATGTCTACTGGCTAATAAGTGTGATGTGTCTGTTGAGTTTCATGCAATTTCAAGTATGTTAAGAGTCTCAAAAGCATCAAAAAAGAATAATAAAGTTTGATGCGTTGCCATGGCAACATTATCTAAGATATCAATAATCCTTTCACAGGTCTACATCTGCCGTGTGTCTACATTATACACATAAAGTTTGAAGCAAATCGGGTAAAAATAAGAGAGTGATTTCAAAGCATTTTGAAAGTGACACACTTCCTGCTGCCAGTTGGTGGCGCTATAACTTTGACTCACAATAGTCACATCCTTGTGTTCGGCCTCTTACAACGAACACACTGCTGAAGTTTCATCAAGATCAGTTAATGTATGCAGAAGTTATAACACACTTCCTGTGTCCCATTATTCGCCATAAATTCGTTTCCTCGCCACGGCCAAACCGTTCGAGATATCAAAAATCCGTTCGCAATTTAGCATCCTCAATGTCTTGACTTCATTCACACCTAGTTTGGTGGCGATCGGATGAATTCCCTAGGAGGAGTATTTCACATTCCATTGTATGCATTTTCCAAACAACGTATAATAACCGACTTCCTGTTGGGCTGGTGTAAAACTTAGAGCACGAAAGTTGTTCGGCCCGATGAGATCTATATGTGTACTGAGTTTCATATTATTACATGCAAGCGTGTTTGATTTATGGACCAATTTTTCCAACATAATTCCAGGGGGCGCTGTCGAGCCCCCGTGCCACGCCCGGGTACCAGCTTCAGTCCGGCCCTGATGGCCGCGGGTTCTGACGTGTGTGCAAAATTTCAAGAGTTTTTGAGCATGTTAAGGGCCCCAAAAGTGCCCGAGAAGTAGAAAAAAAAAAAAAAATAATAATAATAATAATAATAATAATAAACAATAATCCTACCGAAAACAATAGGGCCTTCGCCCTTTCAGGGCTTGGGCCCTAATAATAATAACAAATAATCCTACCGAAAACAATAGGGCCTTCGCCCTTTCAGGGCTTGCGCCCTAATAATAAACAATAATCCTACCGAAAACAATAGGGCCTTCGCCCTTTCAGGGCTTGGGCCCTAATAATCCTACCGGAAACAATAGGGCCTTCGCCCTTTCAGGGCTTGGGCCCTAAATATAGCTGCGAGCAGCGATTACGGTCCCAAGCCGGTGGCACCGCAACCCCGGTGCCTTTAGTTACCTAAAGGCACCGGGGTGGCGGTACCGCCGGCTTTGGCACTCCATCGCTGCTCGCAGCTAAATTTATATATATATATATATATACATACATACATACACACACATACATATATATGTATATGTATATATATATATATATATATATATATATATATATATATATATATATATATTATTGTTCAAAAGTTTGGGGTCAGTAAGATTGTTAATGTTTTTAGGAGAAGTCTCTTCTGCTCACCAAGGCTGCATATTTTGATTAAAAATACAAACAAAAACAGTAATATTGTGAAATATTATTCCAATTTAAAACAGCTGTTTTCAATTTTTAAATATTTTACATAGTAATTAATTTCTGTGATCAAAGTTGAGTTTTCAGCATCATTACTCCAGTCTTCAGTGTCACATGATCCTTCAGAAATCATACTAATATGATGATTGATGCTCAATAAATATTCATTATTATTTTCAATGTTGAAAACAGTTGTGTACAGATTTTTTTTTTTTCAAAATGCTTTGATGAATGTAAAGTTCAAAAGAACAGCATATATTTCAAATATATATATTTTTAACATTATAAATGTCTTTACTGTAACTGTTGATCAGTTTAACTCATCCTTCATAAATAAAAGTACTGATTTATTTTATTTATTTCCCCAAAAAATATAATTTTAATTATTACTAACCCAAAACTTTTGAGCGGTAGTGTTTAACGTTACAAAAGCTTTAGAATTCAGATAAATGCTGTTCTTTTGAACTTTCTATTCATCAAAGACTGTACACAACTGTTTTCGACATTTAAAATAATAATGAATGTTTCTTGAGTATCAATCATCATATTAGAATAATTTCTGAAGGATCATGTGACAGTGACGACTGGAGTAATGATGCTGAAAACTCAGCTTTGATCACAGGAATAAATAACAGTTTAAAATATATTAAAATAGAAAGCAGCTGTTTTAAATTGGAATAATATTTTACAATATTACTGTTTTTGTTTGTATTTTTAATCAAATAAATGCAGCCTTGGTGAGCAGAAGAAACTTCTCTGTTATGTGTGCGCCACAGACTGCACGCACGTCCGCTTAGAGTTCCGCCTTTTGCCTTCCGTCAATATTACGTTATTAGAAAAATATTTTTTTAGAGAATCGATTTTTTGACATTTGTGAATCGATTCAGAATCGTCCACGTCCGCATCGCGATGCATCTAAGAATAAATTTTTTCTCCCACCCCTAGATTTCATACAACAGGTTAATAAACAGTTACAATTAAGTCACTTACATTTTAGATGCAATGTTGACTGTTTTTGTTCTGTTTCAGCAGCGAAAATAGTTAAACAAAGATCACGGCAGAACCATCACGCATCACGTGTTTTCTCATAACTGAACGATTCAGCATTTTTAACGAATCGGTTGACTCAAAGATTGAATGATCAATCCATAAACATCTGTCCTAATCATGATCGACTCATTCGAACAAATCGTTTGAACGAATGAATCAATGACTCGCTTATTAAGATGGATGCCTGGCGACACCTAATGGCGGTTTAGTGTTGTTTAAAAGCATCATTCTTTCCCACATGTGTGTGATTTGTGTGTGCAACATTATCATTATTTTTCTTACACTATTATATTAGCGATTTAAAAGCACCCACTCGTGTCACACGTCGATTAACCGGTGGGAATATATCCTCAGACACATACCTAATAAATGTATATTTAAATACAATATTGGCCTACCTGGTAAAAAGTTTTATATACTATTTTGATGTCCTTTTGGACACAAGAGGGCAGTATAGCCCTATGTTTGCTTTTTTGTTGAACCAAATAGCACTAAATAGCCTGTTTTAACTTTTTCATTCTTCTTGAATTGCAAAAACAGAATAAAATGGGTTTAGTTGTGATATATATATACTTTTATATAGAAATAAATGGTATATAATTACATTTTTAGAAGATTTTTAGTGTTTCCTTTTTGGACATTATTTAATCCCTCGCCATTGCAAAAACCGTTTGAGATATTTATTATCCATTCACAATTTAGCATATTTAATGTAGTTTCATCATGTTGAAAAAGTTGGTACGAATAAAATAAATAGTTTAAGAGGAGTGGCTAAAAATTCAGAGGCTGATTTTGCAAAAAAATTCACATTCAGACCAAAATATCTGACTTCCTGATGGCCAGAGCTATTGGCCTCTTACCACGAACACACTGCTGAAGTTTCATCAAGATCAGTTAATGTATGCAGAAGTTATTCCACTTCCGTGTTTCTCTTTTCTCGCCATAAATTCGATTCCTCGCCACAGCCAAACCGTTCGAGATATCAAAAATCCGGCCGCAATTTAGCATCCTCAAAGTCTTGACTACATGCACACCGAGTTTGAAGGGGACACGGTGAATTTTCTAGGAGGAGTATTTCACATTCCACAGCAAGCGTTTTCCAAACAACCCATAATAGCCGACTTCCTGTTGGGCTGGCGTAAAACTTGACCGGGGTAAAGTTGTTCGGCCCGATGAGATCTATATGTGTACCGAGTTTCATATTAATTCATGCGAGCGTGTTTGATATATGGATCAAGTTTTAGAACCCCGTTCAAGGGGGCGCTGTTGAGCCCCCCAGCCACGCCCGGGTACCAGCTTCAGCCCGGCCCTGATGGCCGTGGGTTCTGACCTGTGTGCAAAGTTTCAAGAGTTTTTGAGCACGTTAAGGACCCCAAAAGCCCCTGAAACCTTGATTAACAATATAAAAGCAATAGTCAAATCCCCCCCTCCCCTCACACACACACAGACACAGAGAGAGGGAGAGAAAATTCTTCAGAAAATCCACATTCAAACCAAAATATCTCTCTTCCTGTTGGTCGGAGATGGTTCATGTAAATTAGAAAGTTGTCCGTCTTGATGAGAACAATACACATACCAAGTTTTGTTGCTGTTGATAAAACTAACCCCCCCACTTATGACTAAAGGTGGCGCTACTGAGCCCCTCACCACGCCCGTTTCTGAAACTTTGCACATGTCTACTGGATAATAAATGTGATGTGTCTGTCGAGTTTCATGCAATTTCAAGTATGTTAAGAGTCTCAAAAGCATAAAAAAAGAATATTAAAGTTTGATGCGTTGCCACGGCAACAGTATCTAAGATATCAATAATCCTTTCACAGGTTTACATCTGCCGTGTGTCTACATTGTACACATAAAGTTTGAAGCAAATCTGGTAAAAATAAGACAGTGATTTCAAAGCATTTTAATAGTGATGTACTTCCTGCTGCCTGTTGGTGGCGCTATAACTTTGACTCACAATAGTCACATCTGTGCGATCGGCCTCTTACAACGAACACACTGCTGAAGTTTCATCAAGATCAGTTAATGTATGCAGAAGTTATAACACACTTCCTGTTTCATTTTTTCGCCATAAATTCGTTTCCTCGCCACGGCCAAACCGTTCGAGATATCAAAAATCCGTCCGCAATTTAGCATCCTCAATGTCTTGACTTCATGCACACCGAGTTTGGAGGCGAATCGATGAATTCCCTAGGAGGAGTACATTAAATTCCACAGCATGCGTTTCCAAACAACCCTAAATAGCCGACTTCCTGTTGGGCTGGAGTAAAACTTAGAGCACGAAAGTTGTTCGGCCCGATGAGATCTATATGTGTACCGAGTTTCATATTATTACATGCAAGCGTGTTTGATTTATGGACCAAGTTTTCAGACACCATTCCAGGGGGCGCTGTCGAGCCCCCGTGCCATGCCCGGGTACCAGCTTCAGTCCGGCCCTGATGGCCGCAGGTTCTGACGTGTGTGCAAAATTTCAAGAGTTTTTGAGCATGTTAAGGGCCCCAAAAGTGCCCGAAAGGTTGACAAAATAATAATAATAAATATAAATATAGCTGCGAGCAGCGATTACGGGCCCAAGCCGGTGGCACCGCAACCCCGGTGCCTTTAGTTACCTAAAGGCACCGGGGTGGCGGTACCGCCGGCTTGGGCCCTCCATCGCTGCTCGCAGCTATATTTATATATATATATATATATATATATATATATATATATATATATATATATATATATATATATATATATATATACATACATACACACACATACATATATATGTAAATATATATATATATATATATATATATATATATATATATATATATATATATTATTGTTCAAAAGTTTGGGGTCAGTAAGATTTTTAATGTTTTTAGGAGAAGTCTCTTCTGCTCACCAAGGCTGCATTTATTGATTAAAAATACAAACAAAAACAGTAATATTGTGAAATATTATTCCAATTTAAAACAGCTGTTTTCAATTTTTAAATATTTTACATAGTAATTCATTTCTGTGATCAAAGTTGAGTTTTCAGCATCATTACTCCAGTCTTCAGTGTCACATGATCCTTCAGAAATCATACTAATATGATGATTGATGCTCAATAA